>NC_073390.1:42135555-42383055 GCF_028641065.1 Leucoraja erinaceus
CATTTGTATGCTTGGCCACAGCCTCGACTGCACTCCCACATATCCGCTCTGGTTCTCTGGAGAAATCTCCATTCAATCAATTTATCAGGGTTAACGACTTTAGAGTGCGTGTGGGATCCTGTTCTTTTGTGAAAAATGGTGGATGAGAGATTTATCATTCATGTGCTGTAACTGACATTTGAATTGACTGATTGTGTGGGCAGCGTGGATGACATGGTTTTATCAAAAATATAAATTGTTTTGTTCAACTTATTATCTTACCTTATTCGCTCAATCAATTGTCTCAGGATTAGGTCTACTTATAAAAGAGCGTGTGAATTGAAAAAGTCCAGGTCTCTTGAGTCAATCCGCCTTTTTTTCTGAAGGTTACCAGGGACCTTTGATGTCATTTGCAAACTGATTATGTTCATCAGATTCAATTTAACTAAAGTTTCAACTAGGTCGACTAGGCGTTTGTCGGCACTGGGCCTGTACTCGCTGGAGTTTCGAAGAACGAGGGGGCAGAGACTACATTTAAAAGTACAGAATATTGAAAGGCCTGGATAGAGTGGATGTGGAGAGAATGTTTCCACTAGTGGGCGAGTCTCGGACCAGAAGACACAGCCTTAAAGGATGTTCCTTTCGGAATGAGATGAGGAGAAATGTCTTTAGTCAGAGGATTGTGAATCTGTGGAATTCTTTGCTGTGGAGGCCAAGTCAGTGGATATATTTAAGGCAGAGATAGATAGATTCTTGATTAGTACAGGGGCCAGAGGTCATGGGGAGAAGGCAGGAGAATTGGGTTTGGAGGGAGAGATAGATCAGCTGTTATTGAATGGCGGAGTAGACTTGATGGGCCGAATGGCCTAATTCTACTCCTATCACTTATAATCGTATAATCTTATGATTCTCTAGAATTGCATTTTATTATTTACATCGACAGCAAGACAACAGATTCTCAAGTTTGCTGTCTTCTGCATGTGAGATTATATTTCAAAATTACAGATAAAATGTCTTTGAATCATCAAACAATGTTGTTAGAAACAGCTGTATTATTTCTGAAGATTTCTGAGTCTGGAGAAGAGTCTTGACCCGAAATGTCACCTATCCATGTTCTCCACAGATGCTGCCTGACCCGCTGAGTTACTCCAGCATTCTGTTAAACGTCACCTATCCATGTTCTCCAGAAATGCTGCCTGACCCGCTGAGTTACTCCAGCTCTTTGTTTTTTATCTTTCAACAGCACATTTGGTTGAATACAAGACGATGCTCTAACTGCTTACCTGCCTCATAGGCAAATGCCAAACCTTAACCACATCCAAATTGATCTTGGGATCTAGCATAGGGAGCTATAAGGAGAGGTTGGACCAGCTGGGACTTTATTCCTTGGAGCGCAGGAGGCTGAGGAGTGTTATTATAAAGGTGTACTAAATCATGAGAATAGATCGGGAAAACGCACAGAGTCTTTTGCCCAGAGTAGGGGGATTGAGAACCAGAGGACATAGATTTAAGGCTTAAGAACTGTCAGTGTGGAGTTTGCACGTTCTCCCAGTGACCGCGTGGGTTTCCTCCAGGTGCTCCGGTTTCCTCCCACACTCCAAAGACGTGCAGGTTGTAGAAACAAAGAACTGCAGATGCTGATTTACACCAAAGATTGACACAAAGTGCTAGAGCAACTCAGCGGGCCAGACAGCATCTCTGGAGAAAAAGGATGGGTGGCATTTCGGGTCGGGACCCTTCCTCAGACTCTTCGGGTCCATAGGTTAATTGGCACTCTGTAAATTGTTGCTAGTGTGAAGGATAGTGTAAATGTACGAATGATTGTAGGTCAGCATGGACTCGGAGGGCCGAATGGTCTGAAGGATGAGAGGGTATCTTATTGAAAAAAATAAGATTATTAATGGTTTGGACAGCTAGAGGCAGGAAACATGTTCCCGATGTTGGGGGAGTCCAGAACTGGGGGCCACACAGTTTAAGAATAAGGAGTAAGCCATTTAGAACGGAGACGAGGAAACACTTTTTCTCACAGAGCGTTGTGAGTCTGTGGAATTCTCTGCCTCAGAGGGCGGTGGAGGCCGGTTCTCTGGATACTTTCAGGAGAGAGCTAGATAGGGCTCTTAAAGATAGTGGAGTCAGGGGATATGGGGAGAAGGCAGGAATGGGGTACTGATTGGGGATGATCAGCCATGAGCACATTGAATGGCGGTGCTGGCTCAAAGGGCCGAATGGCCTCCTCCTGCACCTATTGTCTATTGTCTGTTTCTGCGCTTTATCTCAAAAGTCTCAAGTGTAACGGACTCACCTTTTGTTGAGGTAAGTTGCGGCCGTGTGTCTCCCTCGCCTGAGATTTGTCAACCGGGTTTGTTTGCTCGGTAAATGAACACTGGCTTCTGCTTGCAGTGACTCACCCACCACCAGTTCATTTGGTGACTGCTGTCAATACTCGGCCAGTTTGCAATGTCTTTGACCAGACTTGCTCACCAGATCAGCAGGCATCTGTGAAGACAAAATCTCAATTAGCATCTCAGCCCTTGTGCTAACAATAGCCTCATTTTGAGATGGTGATTTTTCCCTCTGCATATTGATGATTTTCTTCATTGATTACACGTTTTAAATGGACATTTTTTCAACCACAATCAACTATATGGAAGAGGTGAAAAAAGATCTTTATCAGCAGAACTCAATATTAAAATGTCCAAGGACGTATGAGGCAGATTTAATGCAGGCCAGACTTCCTGCAGCAAAGTTTAAAAGATCAAGATGGACATTCCAATCTTTGTTTAAAAAATGTCAGCAGAGGTGGCTCTGCTGTTCATCAGTTTTCAATAAGATGTTTTAGTCCTCAAATGACCATGACACCAAGTGCTGGAGGAACTCAGCGGGCCTGGCAGCATCTGTGGAGGGAATGGACAGGACAGTGAACAGGGAAAGGCTTGGATAGAGTGGATGTGGAGAGCATGTTTTCACCAGTGGGAGCGTCTAGGACCAGAGGCCGTAGCCTCAGAATTAAAGGACGTTCCTTCAGGAAGGAGATAAAAAGGAATTTCTTTAGTCAGAGGGTGGTGAATCTGTGGAATTCTTTGTCACAGAAGGCTGTGGGGTATTTTTAAGGCAGAGGTAGATAGATTCTTGATTAGTACGGGTGTCAGAGGTTTATGGGGAGAAGGCAGGAGAATGGGGTTAGGAGGTGGAGAGATAGATCAGACATGATTGAATGGCGGAATAGACTTGATGGGCCGAATGGCCTAATTCCCTTCCTATCACTTATGAATACATTTCACGTTCAGTCATGTTCTTTCCTCCAGCTTTACATTTTCACTCATTCTCTTTTCTTCATATCTGATACTTTTTGGTCTCCTGTTCACCTCTAGCCTTTGTCACTTACCCCACCCATCTCGCAAGCACCCCCCCCCCCCCCCCCTCCCCCCCCCACTCCTCCCACCAATCCTGTATCCACCTATCACTTAAATTAAACCCAAAATGCTAGAGGAACATGGCGGGTCGGGCAGCATCTCTGGAGAAAAGGAATGGGTGACGTTTCGGGTCGAGACCTTTCTTCAGACTGAGAGTCAGGGGAAAGGGATACTAGAGGCAGCAAAAAAGTTTCAGAACAAATCAGAGCTGATGACTAAGGATAGGTGAAGCCCACAATGGTCCATTGTTGCACAGCGGGTGGTGGGTGCCTGGAACGTGCTGCCGGGGGTGGTGGTGGAGGCAGCTACGAGAGTGGCATTGAAGGGACTTGTGGATGGGCCCCCATAGATTATGCGGGGAATGGAGGGATATGGATTATGGGCAGACGGAGGCAATGAGTCTAACCCGGCATCATGCTCAGCATCGATATTGTGGGCCGAATGGCCTGCTCCTATGCTGCACTGCATCTCGCGAGTGTCCCCTGTGGAATTTGGAAGTTTTATAAACGGGTGTGGACGTGAAGTATGTGATTTGATCGAATGGAACAGAACAGAGAGAACAGAACATCAGCGTTCACAGCAGCAACAGTGCCATCGACCTGCACTCATCACATCCCAGACAGGAAGATATGCACATGATCGCCTCACATACACGATGATACACGGAGAGAAACACTAGGGAAGAAACCCACGATGTGCTCGACACTCATAGAAACATGGGTGCAGGAGTAGGCCATTCGGCCCATCCAGCCAGCCCCTAGAATGAGTTCCCCGTTCCTGCTTTTTCCCCCATATCCCTTGATTCCGTTAGCCCTGAGAGCTAAATCCAACTCTCTTGAAAACATCCAGTGAATTGGCCTCCACTGCCTTCTGTGGCATTCAATTTAGAAAAAATCGAATGCCACAGAAATAGGCCCTTCGGCCCATCGAGTCTATGCCGACCATACACACTGGTTATATGTTATCCCACTTTCTCATCCACTCCCAACACACTAGGGGGCAATTTATCAAGGTGCCGATTAATTTACAAATCCGCAAGTCTTTGAGATGTGGGATGAAACCCGGAGCACCCGGAGAAAACCCACATGGTCACAGGGAGAACGTGCAAACTCCATCGACACTTCACGCTGCCTCGGCAAGGCCAGCAGCATAATCAAGGACCAGTCACACCCTGGCCACTCCCTCTTCTCCCCTCTCCCATCGGGCAAGAGGTACAGAAGTGTGAAAACGCACACCTCCAGATTCAGGGACAGTTTCTTCCCAGCTGTTATCAGGCAACTGAACCATCCTACCACCAACTAGAGAGCAGTGGTGAACTATTATCTACATCTTTGGAGACCCTTGGACTGTCTTTGATCGGACTTTACTGGACTTTATCTTGCACTCAACGTTATTCCCTTATCAGTCTGAAGGAGGGTCTCGACCCGAAACGTCACCTTTTCCTTTGCTTCCTCACCTGCTGAGTTTCTCCAGCATTTTTACCTACATTCCCTTATCATACATCGGTACACTGTGGACGGCTCGATTGTAATCGTGTATTGTCTTTCCGCTGACTGGTTAGCACGTATCAACAAAGCTTTTCACTGTACCTCGGTACACGTGACAATGAACTAAACTGAACTGAACTCCACACCCAGGCAGCACCCGAGGTCAGGATCGAACCGGGGACCCTGGCTGCTGTGAGGCAGCGGCTCTACCAGCTGCGCCACTGTAGTGTATGGGCTGAGCTGCCACAACAGGTGGAGGTTGTTACCTGCAGCTGGCTGTGAGATTTGCTGCACCACTGGGTGTGGGTTACTGCGCACCTTTGCTCCAGTCTTCCTGCTAATTCCATCCAGGCGACATCCTGAGCTGTCAATGCTGCCGCAGTTGACTGGACGTGAAAGCCCACGGCAGGTGGTGGACGGGCTGTGCCAGGTGTAGGCGTATGGTTGCTGGATTATTAATGTGCTGGGCATCGAGTTACAGCCTAACTAATAGCATTATAATCAGCAAGATTCATTCACTCGATGCACAGCTATACCCATGTATTAGTAGCGGCTGTCGGACTGTGAAAGGGGAGAGGATCACACACAGCGAGGGGAGAGAACAACATCAGAACGGAAACAGGCCCTTCAGCCCATCTTGCCCACACTGGCCAACATGCCCAACCCGACCAACAACATGCCCACACCGACCAACATGCCCACACCGGCCAACATGCCCAACCCGAACAACATGCCCACACCAGCTAACATGCCCAACCCGAACAACATGCCCACACCGACCAACATGCCCACACCGACCAACATGCCCACACCGACCAACATGTCCACCGCCCCACACCGACCAACATGCCCACACCGGCCAACACGCCCACACCAGCCAACACGCCCACACCGGCCAACATGCCCACACCAGCTAACATGCCCACACCGACCAACATGCCCCATCTACACTAGTCCCACCTGTTTGCATTGGGCCCATATCCCTCTCAATCCGTGCTATCCATGTACCTGCCTTAATACTCCTTAAACGTTGGGATAATCCCTGCCTCAACTATGCCCAGCGGCAGCTCATCCATGGAACGGTCAAATACTGAAATAGGTATGAGATTCTACAAAAAACCTTTCCCTTCGCATCAACAGTGGACAGGTAGAGATTCCAACAAAGAATCCTTAGTCATCGACTGCTTTGATCTATTGTTTTCCCATCTTACACTTCCATATCTCTAGACTCCCTCTCAATAACCAAAAATCTGTAGCCTGGTATTTTATTTAATTCACATGTTTAATCAGTAATGTTTTATTATTAATGTTTAATGTTTTATGTGTCATTCCTAAATGTCACTGCATGTCATGTTGTCACTTGCGGGCGGGGCACCAAGGCAAGTTCCTTGTATGTGAATATTTGGCCAATAAACTTAGTCTTATTCTTCTTATTCTCTCTGCTGGCACTCTGTCTAAAGAAGGGCCTCAGCCCGAAAAGTCACCATTCCTCCTCTCCAGAGACGCTGCCTGTCCCGCTGAGTTACTCCAGCATTTTTAAATTTTTGTCTATCTTCCAACGAAGAAGGACTTGTATTTTCTCCCCAAATCCCCTGACTCCGCTATCTTTAACAGCCCTATCTAGCTCACTCTTGAAAGATTCCAGAGAACCGGCCTCCACCACCCTCTGAGCATTTCGTTGTCTCTGTACTGTACACTGACAATGACAATTAAATTGAATCATTTCATTTTTTTGAGGCAGAGAATTCCACAGACACACAACTTTCTGTGAGAAAAAGTGTTTCCTCGTCTCCGTTATAAATGGCTCGCCCCTTATTCTTAAACTGTGTGGCCTCTGGTTCCGGACTCCCCCAACATCGGGAACATGTTTCCTGCCTCTAGCGTGTCCAAACCCTTAATAATCTTATATCTTATATGCCCCTAGGCTAGTCCAGGCATCTCCTGAACATGTCGTTGTGGAACAGGTACAAGGAACAGTGTGAGTGTGGTCCTGGCTGGCTGCCATTCACAGTGGTACACACGTAGTAGCAGTGATCCATCATTCCCATACAGCCCAGGTCAACCTACTCTGCATCGCCAGGTCTATGTTGTCCTGCACAACGCACACTGTGCAACGTCACCTTTACTTTCCTATCCAAGTCTCAACCAGCCAAAAGCTGGAGTTCAATGGCATTCTGCCGTCATCCTTGTTTGTGGATGTGTTGTTGTGAAGTAGAAAATGTTTTTCAGCTCAGTAAAAGTTAGAAATAAAAAACGAAAATGCAATACTTTTAGCGGGAGAGAGAGAGGGAGAGTGGGAGAAAGAGAGAGAGGAAGGAGAGAGAGAGAGAAGGGGAGAAGGTGACGGAGAGGGAGATGAGGAGAGAGAAGGGTAGAGGGAGAAGGGTGGAGAGAGGGGGAGAGAGAGAGAGAGTGAGAGGGGGAAAGAGGGGGAGGGGGGAGAGAGAGAGGGTAAAGGAGAGAGAGGGGGAGAGAGGGGTTGAGGGGGAGAGGGGGAGTGGAAGAGAGGGAGGGGAGTGAGGGAAAGAGAGGGAGGGAGGGAGAGAGAGAGGGAGAGGGAAAGGAAGAAGGAGAGGGAGAGAGAGAGAGAGAGACAGAGAAAGAGAATGAGAGAGAGAATGAGAGAGAGCGAGAGAGAGAGTTACAGCAAGGAAACAGGCCCTTTGGCCCTCCGAGGCTATGCTGACCTTCAAACACTTTTTGCACTAATCCAACACTATCCTTGCCCAACTGTATTCTCTCCATATTGCCAGACGATATGATACGATAGAACTTTATTTATCCCAGGAGGGAAATTGATCTGCCAACAGTCATAAAACATAAGATACATGAAACATGAAATTAAATTGACGAGGAGAAAGGATTGGGGATGTGCAAAGATTGGGAGGGGAGTCAGTCTCAGTCTACCCCGTGACAGAAGGGGGAGGAGTTGTACAGTTTGATAGCCGCAGGGAAGAAGGATCTCCTGTGGCGTTCTGTGCTGCATCTTGGTGGAACCAGTCTGATGCTGAAGGTGCTCCTCAGGTTGACCAGTGTGTCACGGAGGGGGTGAGCCGTATTGTCCAGGATGCTCCGCAGTTTGAGGTCCTTGACCTGAAACGCCGCCTGTCCATTCCCTCCGCAGACACTGCCTGACCCGCTGAGTTACCCCGTCAGTTTGAGTTTTTCACACAGAGAGTTGTGAGTCTGTGGAATTCTCCGCCTCAGAGGGGGGTGGAGGCCGGTTCTCTGGATACTTTCAAGAGAGAGCTAGATAGGGCTCTTAAAGATAGCGGGGTCAGGGGATATGGGGAGAAGGCAGGAACGGGGTACTGATTGTGGATGATCAGCCATGATCACATTGAATGGCAGTGCTGGCTCGAAGGCACCCATTGTCTATTGTCCACTGAGTGTTCTTAGTATATCAAGGTCCAGTGAAAAGCCTATGTTGCATGCTAGCCAGTCAGCGGAAAGACAATACATGATTACAATCGAGCCATCCACAGTGTACAGATACATGATAAGGGAATAACGTTTAGTGCAAGGTAAAGCCAGCAAAGCCCGATCAAGGATAGTCCGAGGTGACCAAAGTTTTAGACAGTAATTCAGCACTGCTCTCTGGATGTGTTTCAAAGCTTGCTATTTTGTCATCGATTGTGATATCTTTTTCATATGTGTGGTAGTCGAACATACGCTGTGGAAATGACAGCAATGCCACGTTAAACATCGGCGACACATCAGTGAAGTGACAACAATGAGCCTGGGATCCATTAGTGAGCTATTTGAGGAACAGAACAGGAGGTGCTACTAATTGTAGTCGAACAAGCGCTAGTTTGCAATGAGAATGTTTGGCAACATGCAATTTAACCGGGCAAAGTGCTCATTTATTAAAGTAGAAAATAAATGTAAGATGAAGCCTTCAATTAAAAGCAACGTGCTGCAACGGTCCACATGATCAACAATCAAAATGGGAGGGAAGTTTCCATGCACAGGTGAGCCCTGTGTTACTGAGATGGGGGGGGGGGGGGGGGGGGGGAGGGGGGGGGGGAAGGGAGGAGGGGGGGGGGGGAAGAGGGGGAGGGGGAGGGGGAGAAGGAAGAAGGGGAGGGGGAGGTGAAGGAAGAAGGAGGGGGAGGGGGGGGAAGGGGAAGGGTGGACAGGGGGGGAGGGGGGGGGGAGGGGGAGGGAGGGAAGGTGGAGAGGGGGAGAGGGGGGGGGGGGGAGGTTGGAAGGGAATGAGGGGGGAGGGGAGGAGGGGGTGGGGTTGGAGGGGGGGGGGGGGGCTTACGTTCTTATAGAAAAAGGTCATAGAGCAATTTGGTCTGGAGTCAGGCCCTTCGGCCCATCCTGTCCATGCTAAACCAGGTTGGCATACTGGGCTTCCTTAATCGAGGGCAAGAGTTCCCAACTAGGGGTTAAATTTCACCTACCCAGGGGTATATTTGTTGATTCTGGATTTGTACATATTTTTTCTCGTTGACTGACTGTGTTTGGTTCTGGTTCATCATTAGTTGTTCATAAATAAGTAAAATCACATGGTGATGCGCTATTATAGTTGGCAGGGGTAAACGGGACAAAAAAGGTAGGGAACCCCTGAGCTAGGGTACTGTCTGATTCACCTCTACGAGAGATGGACAGAGGGACAGAGGGACAGAGGGAGTGGGGGAGGGAGGGAGAGAGCGAGAGAGATAGAGAGAGCTCTTGATGTTGTTACAGGGAAGTGCATCTTTTGATAAGTACATGATAACTGGCATGAACAAGATGGGCTGAAGGGCCTGTTCCTATGTTTTGAATGCTTCTATAATTCTGCTGGATGAGGTTGAATCATTCCATGATGTGCCAAGAATTCCAGGTGTATCCATTTCTTCCCCCTATCTGATCCTTCCTCCCCCCCCCCCCCCCCCCCCCCCCCCCCCCCCCCATCCCCCTCACCCCCCCCCTGTTCCCTCCCCCTCTTTCATCACGTTGCGTAATGTGTAAGTGTCCGTTAATTGAAAATTGAAATCCCTAACGTGCCACGGCCTTCTCTCAGTGATCACATTGACATAATTAATGTGTAAGTTTAACATCCGTTAATTGAAAGGGCGATTGAAATCACAGCAAAACAGATTAGTATGATGCTGGGTTGTGCTACAATTATAGCCCGCCTTCTCTCAGTCTGTGGACGGAGGCTGCAGGTTGGACATAACCGCTTTTCAGGGTTAACATTTTAACATAGTTTGAAGATTTGAGCTGGGATACATCCCCGCGCGGCTTGGAATGGCGATCGTGACGTAACTCACAGCAGAAATTGCTGGTCATTACAATCTAAGCCTTGTTTATTGATGGGGGGGGTTGTGCTACATGGGTCAGTTTATTGGACTTCCATAGAGCAATGGGTGCATGGAGTTGTGCCAATCAGACCTTCGGGCCAAAGCAATAACCGCCATTTCAATCTTGTGATCATAGGGCTAGGCCATCCCAAATCACCGCCATTCAATGTGATCATGCCTGATCTCCCAAATCAGTACCCGTTCCCCTTATCCCCCCCTGACTCCGCTATCTTTAAGAGCCCTATTCAGCTCTCTCTTGAAAGTATCCAGAGAACCGGCCTCCACCGCCCTCTGAGGCAGAGAATTCCACAGACTCACAAAAAAAAAAGTGTTTCCTCGTCTCCGTTCTAAATGGCTGACCCCTTATTCTTAAACAGTGACCCCTGGTTCTGGACTCCCCCAACATGGGGAACATAGTTGACCATGAAGCCATTCTCTCGCCCTCTGGCTAAAACGTACAATGGAAATTGGCGACACACTGGACAAATGGAGCTGTGGACAGCGTTCATAAATAAGGACGGTTCCGTTACTGATGCAGAATGCGGAGTTTAACCGAGAAGCCGCAATTGTGCCAGCGCACCTACTTGGGAAAGAGACCAAATCTTATCGATGCAAAAACTAGACAGTGCAGGGAATGAGTCGCAGCCTGGTCAGCATCTGAGAAAACAAAATTAATTGAATTATCTGATGCTAACTCTGCCATAAATAATGGTTTTACTCAAATTGATGTTGGAACTGGAACTTGGGATGATAACTTTATTTCACTAGAGGTCAGTCAAACACTTGGTGAACACTGTGCTGTGGTTAACACAAAGTGAAGTGTTGGAAACAATGAACATGGAACATGGAATGGTACAGAATATAGAAACAAAGTGCTGCAGTAAAGGGCCTGTCCCACCAGCATGCGACTGCAAGCGGCAAGCTCGACCAAACTGGAAGCCGGGGGCCGCGCGGAGGTCGAGTGATCCCCGTACAGGGCCGGTCCCACCAACATGCGACTGCATGCGGCAAGCGCGACCAAACTGGAAGCGGGGGCTGCGCGGAGGTCGAGTGAGTGACGTTCGAGCGAAGTCCGCGGGATGTTCGCACGTTACGTACGGCGTCGAGGTGGCTGCGGACCGGCAGGCCGTTGCCGCGCGGAATTTTTGAACGCTGTCAGTTTTTTCGGAGCCCCGCGCGATGTCGGGATCAGCTCCGCACAACTCCATACGGCTCCGGCGATCGAAGTGGGACCGGCCCCGCGAGGTCGTACGGCTCAAGTTAGGTCGCGCTTGCTGCATGCAGTCGTGGGACAGGCCCTTAACTCAGCGGGACAGGCAACATCTATGGAGAGAGAGAATGGGTGACGTTTCGGGTCGAGACCCTTCTTGTCAGGGGAGGGGGTGGGACAAAGATAGAATGTAGTCGGAGACAGTAAGACCGTTCTTCAGGTCTCGGAAGAATGGTCTCGACCAGAAATGTCACCTATTCCTTCTACGGAGTGATGCTGCCTGTCTCGCTGAGTTACTCCGGCTTTTTGTGTCTATCTTCGGTTTAAATCAGCATCTGCAGTTCCTTCCTGCACATGGAACATTACAGCACAGGAGCAGTCCTCAGGGTCCACTGCCCATGTTGATGTTGCCCAGTTAAAATGATCTCGTCTGCCTGTGAACAATCCCTCCAATCCCTGCATATCCGTGTGCCTATCCAAAAGCCACTTAAACACCACTATCGTATCTGCCTCCCCCACCACCCCTGGATGCGCGTTCCAGGCACCCGCCTCCCTGGAGAAAACATGCATCACACGACATTGTGTCCCTCTCATCTTCAAATTATGCCCTCCCGTTTTTTGATATTTCCAACTGGGGTAAAGGTCCTGGCTATCCCCTGACTCCGCATCTTTAGAGCCCCCCTCTTGTATCCAGAGAACAATCCACCGACCTCTGGTGCAGAGATTAGACTCACAACTCTTCGTGTTTCCTCTCTCCATTCTAAATCCTTCACCGTCATTCTTAAATGTGATCATGGCTGGATCACTCCCCCAACATCGGGAACCCCGTTCCTGCCTCTAGCTCCCCCAATCCCCTAATAATCCATATGTTTCAAGAGATCCCCTCTCATTCTTCTAAAGCAGAGTATCCCCAGTCACTCCAGTATCTCAGCATATGACTGGCCTGCCATCCCGGGGGAATTAACCTTGTAACCTACACTAATCCCACATAGCAATACAACTCCTCAAATTGGGGGGCACAAAACTCCAGGTGTGGTTTCCTAAGGCCCCGTACATTCAGAAATGATCCTATACTCAACTCCTATTGTTATGAAGGCCTCTGGCATTCGCTTTCTTCACTGGCCTGCTGTACCTGCCCAGAGGGAGTAGGCCAGGGTGCGACTGGTCCTTGATTATGCTAGGCTGATTCAGTTGCCCGATAACAGCTGGGAAGAAACTGTCCCTGAATCTGGAGGTGTGTGTGTACAGGGAGGTAGACAAAGTGCCTGAGAAACTCAGCGGTTGAGGCAGCATCTATGGAGCGAAGGAAATAGGCGATGTTTCGGGTCGAGACCCTTCTTCAGTAGAAGGGAGGTTTGTGCGATGGTCTGGGCTGCGTCCACAATTCGCTGCAATTCGTTACGGGTCCTGGATGGAGCTGTTCCCAAACCATTCACAGAGGGGGTGCAGCAGGAGAGGATGATGCAGATCGAGTAACATCCGCACTCCCACCCCCCCCCCCCCCCCCCCCCCCCCCCCCCCCCCCCCCCCCACCCGCTCGCTGTGAATGAATCTGAAGCGTCTGACAGCTGAAATCACTGACGGCTTGCAAACAGTGAGAAAAACGAGTAACTTTAATCCATACAATAGTCTTCATTGTAAGAAATGCTAAACACATCATCGGCTGCAGACAGGTGCTGGAAGTTAATGACACAAAAACATGAATGGATTCTTTGCTGAACCAAACTTGAGGCAATATCACTTTCCCATTCTCGTGTTTGGTCACAATAAGCAGTGTTTTTTTGAGGATTTAGTCAAGTCAAGAGAGTTTTATTTTCATGTGTCCCAGATAGGACAATGGAATTCTTGCTTGCTGCAGCACAACGCAATATGTAAACAAATAAGTTCAGTGTGTAGGTATATACCAATGCACACATACTCAATAATTAAACCAATATAGTGCAATAAGAATAATAATATTCTGTTGTAGTTCAGAGCTTATTCAATGTTGTGTTTAATAGCCTGATGGCTTTGGGGAAGAAGCTGTTCCTGAACCTGGACTTTACAGTTTTCAGGCTCCTGTACCTTCTTCCTGAGGGCAGTGGTGAGTGAGATGAGTGTGTGGCCAGGATGGTGTGGATCTCTGATGATGTTGGCTGCCTCTTTGAGGCAGCGACTTGTCTACAATCCAAGACGAGAAGGCCAGAACTAGAGGGAGATTTTGGGCATGGCTGGGATTTCATTCCTTGCAGTGTGCTGGAGGTTGACGGGTGATCTTACAGAGGTGTACAAAACCGTGAGGGAATTTCACTCGGGGTAGGGGAATCTAGAACTAGAGGGCGTACAGTCGGTCTAATGTGAGTGGGGAAAGATTTAATGGGAACATGAAGGGCAACTTTCTCACTCAGGTGGTGGGTGCATGGAACGAGCTGCCAGAGGAGGTAGTTGAGGCAGATACTGTAAGACTATTTGGAAAGGTTTAGAGGGATCTGCCTCCATTATCTCCCCTGGCAGTGAGTTCCAGGTATTTGTCATCCTTGGCGTAAAGAAGTGTGCCCTTTACCTTAAATCTTCTTTCCCCTCAGTAGATGATTTTTCTGTCCTGGGAAAATCATTCTGACTGTCCGGCCTGTCTGTTTCATAATCATATGTATATTTCTATCAGGTCTCCCCTCAACCTCCAGCGTGAAGTGGCTGTCCCACTTGGGCGACCTAATCCACGAGTTCTGGCGAGTTTGCCCTCGACTCATACTCGCAGCGTGGTCGTCACGAGGTCTTAGGAAGTCGTAGGACGTTGTAGGTAGGTCGTAGGCAGGTTGTGATGCTAGTCATGTCCACGAGTAAAAAAGCGTGACTTTGGTGGTGAAAGTGGGACAGGCCCTTCATGCTCGGGAGTAGTCCCCCGCGTACTCGAAGGGTCGCAGCTAGGCCTGTTTCCGGCGTAATTTTTTCAACATGGTTTGTAAAAATGCAGGTTGCGATGTAGTCGTAAAAAGTCAGGTCAGCATGATGAAAAATGGAAAAAAAAGGATACTTTGGTTTTGAAAGTGGGTAGGCCCTTTATGTCGGAGTAGTAGCGTACTAGGCCGTAGGTTGGCATTTTAGTGCCCCGCGTAAAAAAAGGGTAATAAATCGATAGTCGTAAGGTAGTTGTAGATAGTCTGTCAGTCATAGTAATCAAGGGAGGTCGAAGGAGTTGTAGATAGTCTTCATCATAGTCGAAGGAGATCGTCTTCACTCTCCACTATTCGGTGTCCAATTTTCCCGAAGCTAGTCGTAGCTAGTCTTCAACATAGTCAAAGGAGGTTGAAGGAGGTCTTCAACATAGTCAAAGGAGGTTGAAGGAGGTCTTCTACATAGTCGAAGGAGGTCTTCAACATGACACTTTTTCAAACTCTCCTAAACTCGGCTAAACTCGCCAATTAGGTCTCCCAAGTGGGACAGCCCCTTTACACCAGCACTCTGTGAAACGTCACCTATCCATGTTCTCCAGGGATACTGCCTGACCCGCTGAGTTACTCCAGCATTTTCTCTTTTTGTAAACCAGCATCTGCAGTTCCTTGTTTCTATCCTTTTCCCATGGAGGTCCCTGGCTTGACCTTGCACTAAACGTTATTCCCTTATCGTGCATCTATACACAGTGAATGGCTCGATTATAATCATGTATTTTCTTTCCGCTGACTGGGTACTGATTGGGGATGATCAGCCATGATCACATTGAATGGCGGTGCTGGCTCGAAGGGCCGAATGGCCTTCTCCTGCATCTATTATCTATTGTCTATTGAAGTGTGGATGGCCATCGGCTCGCTAGAAGGTTATCTGCCCTTAAAAAACAATTAATATAAGTGAAGCATATTTTCACTATTTTTAATATTCCATACTATTAGTGATTATTGATATTATCGATATCCCAAATGAAATTCACAATTGGAAACATAAATCTGAAGTAACATCGAGGAAGATCCAATATAATTTTGATAATGATTTTAATTTCACGTAGTCTTGGCTGAAGATGATTTTGACATTAGGTTGATGGTGCCAAATGGGCAATATTGATTCAATGTCCATAATATCTCTCCCTCGACTTTCATTTCCATTAACTTCAATAGAGGTTTGACAGAAAAACAAGAAATTCATAAATATATCTGCCAGAATCAATTGGAAATGTCAGCGTTTGTTTTGAAACCCATAAACTATTTGTATTCATATGGAATGGAAATTTCACAACCACATTTCACTCTGCTGGTCAGAGCAGCAGTTGCAGCAGAGTATTATCAAGCCCTTTGAGCTATAACACAGGCAGGTGAGGTACTGACAGTACATGTCTAGGCTTATTATTACCACGTGTACAGAGGCACAGCGTGAAGCTTTGGTTTGCATGCAATCCAAATGGATCAGGTAATACCATAAATACAATCAAGATAAATCCAGAACCTGGAGCCACAGTTTAAGAATAAGGGGCAACCCATTTAGAACGGAGACGAGGAAACACCTTTTCACACAGAGAGTTGTGAGTCTGTGGAATTCTCTGCCTCAGAGGGCGGTGGAAGCTGGTTCTCTGGATACTTTCAAGAGAGAACTAGATAGGGCTCTTAAAGATGGTAGAGTCAGGAGATATGGAGAGAAGGCAGGAACTGATTGTGGATGATCAGCCATGATCACATTGAATGGCGGTGCTGGCTCGAAGGGCCGAATGGCCTGCATCTGCACCTATTTTCTATTGTCTACTGTCGATTGTCGAAACTCAAGTGCAACAGGTAGAGCAAAAAGAAAGAGTGCAGAATATAGTTCTCAGTATTGTAGCACATCAGTTCCAGAGACAAAGTCCAATGTCCGCAATGGGGTAGAGGGGAATCGGACAGTACCCTAGCTTATGGAGGGACCGTTCAGAAGCCTGATAACAGAGGGGAAGAAGCTGTTCCTGAGTCTGGTGGTGCGCGCTTTCAAGCTTCTGCACCTTCTGCCGGACGGGAGCGGGGAGATGGAGGGACGAGTCTTTGATCATGTCAGCTGCTTTACCGAGGCAGCATGAAATGCAGATGGGGTCGATGGTGGGGAGTGTGGTCTGTGTGATGGACTGGGCCTACATCTACAATGGTGGGGAGTGTGGTCTGTGTGATGGACTGGGCCACATCTACAATGGCGGGGAGTGTGGTCTGTGTGATGGACTGGGCCACATCTACAATGGCGGGGAGTGTGGTCTGTGTGAAGGGCAGAGCTGTTCCCAAACCAAGCCGTGATGTTTGTCCATTGTTGCTGCCTTTAACAAATTACTAAAGTTGTATTCCTCCAGCTAGTCTCAAAGGGCTTTTTATACACCTTTGCTGAGCTAACACACAAAGCATCATACTGAAACTAATGATCTTTATTTAGAAAGCTATCTCAAGTAATAATGCAATGTGCAAGAAAGTATTCATGAATATGACAAAGATAGACACAAAATGCTGGAGTAACTCAGCGGGACAGGCGGCATCTCTGGAGAGAAGGAATGGGTGACATTTCAGGTCGAGCCCCTTCTTCAGACTGAAGGGTCACAACCCAAAATTTCTCCCATTCCGCCTCTCCAGAGTTGCTGCCTGTCCCGCTGAGTTACTCCAGCATTTTGTGTCTATCTTCGATTTAAACCAGCATCTGCAGTTCCTTCCTACCCATTGAATATGACAAATATATATTCAAAAATATAGCTCTCCAAAATTATCTTTGACACAATAGACAATAGGTGCAGGAGTAGGCCATTCGGCTTTTTGAGCCAGCACCCGCCATTCAATGTGATCATGGCTGATCATCCCCAATCAGTACCCCGTTCCTGCCTTCTCCCCATATCCCCTGACTCCGCAACCTTTCAGAGCCCTATCTAGCTCTCTCTTGAAAGTATCCAGAGAACCTGCCTCCACCGCCCTGTGAGGCAGAGAATTCCACAGACTCACAACTCTCTGTGAAAAAGTGTTTCCTCGTCTCCGTTCTAAATGGCTTACCCCTTATTCTTAAACTGTGGCGCCTGGTTCTGGACTCCCCCAACATCGGGAACATGTTTCCTGCCTGCAACGTGTCCAAACCCTTAATAATCTTATATGTTTCAATAAGATCCTCTCTCATCCTTCTAAACCAGAGTGTACAAGACACACAGCACAGCATCTATTGTTCATTTAAGTACTGCTCTGCTAACAATTTACTCCCTGGTGCGTCATTTTTTTATTGGTTGGGTGAAATGTCCGCAGAGTGACCTTCCGCAACATAAAGGTGAATGCGCTGTGAAAGGTGATTTTTCAGCCAGCAAGATCTAACGTGGCAGGTTAGCTGGCAAATTCCCCAGAGAAACGATGACTCATCAAAACCAAATAAAGAGAGACCTTAAAGGGCCTGTCTAACTTACGCATTTTTTTTCCAGCAAGTCGGCAAAAAAAATTGCGTGAGTGGGATTGGCCCTTTAACTGTGCGGAATAACACAATGAAGTTATTAGTTTATCTCTGCAAGTATAAGAAGTCTCTGTTCCCTATAAAAGTCATCGAATTGCAGCTCGAAGTTCGAGAACATGTAACACAGATGATAGTTATCGGAATAGTGTGTTCTCTACAGCACAGTGCTTCGAGGGATATGCAGCCTCACAGCGCCAGAGACCTGGGTTCAATCCTGACCTCGGGCCCTGTCTGTGTGGAGCTCGTGTCCGGGTGCTCCGGTTTCATAAGGCCATAAGGAATAGGAGCAGAATTAGGCCATTCGGCCCATCAAGTCTACTCTGCCATTCAATCATGGCTGATCTATCTCTCCCTCCTAACCCCATTCTCCTGCCTTCTCCCCATAACCTCTAACACCTGCACTAATCAAGAATCTATCTATCTCTGCCTTCAAAATATCCACTGATTTGACCTCCACAGCCTTCTACTTCAATAGACAATAAACAATAGGTGCAGGGGTAGGCCATTCAGCCCTTCAAACCAGCACCGCCATTCAATGTGATCATGGCTGATCATCCCCAATCAGTACCCAGTTCCTGCCTTCTCCCCATATCCCCTGACTCCGCTATCTTTAAGAGGCCTATCTAACTCTCTCTTGAAAGTATCCAGAGAACCGGCCTCCAGCGCCCTCTGAGGCAGAGAATTCCACAACTCTCTGTGAGAAACGATGCAGCCTGACCTGCTGAGTTATTCCAGCACTCTGTGAAACATCACCTGTCCATGTTCTCCACAGATGCTTCGGATGCTCCGGTTTCCACCCACATCCCAAAGGCTTGCAGGTTTGTCAGTTAATCGGTCCTCTGTAAATTGCCCCGTAGTGTGTAGGGAGTGAGTGGGATAACATAGTGTGAGCGGGTGATCGATAGTCGGCACTTGTGTCCGCGCTGCATCTCCAAACTGAACTAAACGTGCTAAGATATTTTCTTTATTTTTCCTTCCTCAGTCTGAAGATTAGTCCTGACCCAAACCACCACCTGGCCATCCCCTTCCCAGATGCTGCCTGACCTGCCCAGTTCTTCCAGCACGTTTAGTTGAGAAATACAGCATGGAGACGGGGCCCTTCAGACCACGAGTGCACGCCGACCATTGATCGTTCGTTTACGATGGTTCTGTGTTATTCCACTTTCTCATCCGCCCCGAACACTGTACGGGCAAGTTGGAGGCCAATTAACCTACAAACCCACGTGCCTTTGGGATGTGGGAGGAAACCCGTGCGGTCACGGCAAGAACGTGCAAACTCCACATAGACAGCACCTGAGATCAGGATTCAACCCGGGTATCTGGCATTGAGTCAGTGACTCTACCACTGTGATGCCCAACGCAACCCAGCCCAATCCAATGTTAAAATCTGAAGAAGGGTCTCGACCTGAAACGTCACCTATTCCTTCTTCCCCGGAGATGCTGCCTGTCCCCGCTGAGTTACTCCAGCTTTTTTAAGCTAATTGCAATGTACTTCAGAGAAATTAATTTGGATAATCAGTTGTCCAAAGTTATTTTCCTTATTTTGAATAATATTGATAGTAAGGTACTTCATAATCTGTAGCATAAATATTCAACCGATATGATTGTCCCGGGGAGCCGCGCTAGCCCGATCCACCCGCCGAACAACCGCGCCGCCGCCGACGTCCCGAACGCGCCCCAGTTGACCTGACTCGTCCCACAGCCTCCCAGGGAAGTGCGGTGAAGCTGGGTGGCGAAACCTGTCTGGGCTGAAGGAGTCTCAGCGGCGACGGGAGCCTCGGCGGCAGCATGAGCCTCGGTGGTAGTGGGGCCTTGGCAGCAACGGAGCATCGGCGGCAGCAGCAGAAACATCGGTGGTGGTGTAGCGTGAGCAGGGAGGGGAGGGGAAGACAATGGAGGACCCGGCGTGCGGTCCACTGTGAGGGACTGTGGGAGAACAAAGGGGGACCCAATATGGGGGATGGGGGGGGGGGGGGGGGGGTCACTCTAGTTTAGAATCCTCTGTCCTCCAGGGGATAGGTCTGTGTTTGTTTGTTCATGACCTTGCCAGAGATGCGATTGTTTTCCGGATCGTATCTCCGGTCGCTCTGCGGCCTAACATCCTGGAGCTGGCGGCCTTGCTCTGGACTGGCTTTGAGCACCAACACTGGGACGTGGACTCGCCATCAGAGCCTGCGTTCCCTTGCCTGGGATCGAGGCTCCAACATCGAGGACTGATGTTTCGGGAAGCTCCAAAGTCGCAGAAGGTTCGACCAGCCCCGAACCTGGGGGTCGATCGCCCGGCGCGGGGTTCGCTTACCGCCGACACCACCCCTACACCCCTCCCCCCCCCCTCCTTCTCATGGCCGATCATCGGTTCATGAGTTGGACGGGGTGCTGAACATTCCGCGGGCGCCCAGGCCAAAACTCCTCAGCTGGCCCCGCCGGCTGGGCTTTGTGTGCAGTCCAGCACCCGGGCCAACTCGCCATTCACCCAGCCACGGCCGAGTCGGTCAACGAATTGCCGTCGGGAATTTGTCCCGTATTTTGACCTTTTGTCCCTTATTTGGGAATGAGAAAGTTGTCAACCCCTACCCCCCCCCCCCCCCCCCCCCCCCCCCCCCCCCCCCCCCCCCCCCCCCCCCCCCCCCCGTTCAACTACAATCAGTCTGAAGGGTCCCGGCCCGAAACATCATCTGTGCATTCCTTCCACAGATGCTGCCCGACCCGCTGAGTTCCTCCAGTCTTCTGCTCAAGGTTCCCTCTGCATTATTTATTGAAAACTTGCGGGGTAAAATCGAAGTTTGATTAAGGATAGACTTATCTAGCAGATAGTTTAAAACCAACAAAGGCAGTTACTACAAAATATCATTGATTTGTATCTTTAAGAAAAAAACACTGTTAAAAACAACACTGTGTCTCGTCTCACGAAACCTTATCTGAAAGTGGAACGCCCAGAATATCCTTGGCCTTTCTCCAAGCAGCTGTGTATTTTCTGTGAAAGATCAAAAGGAATCCTTGAGATATTGCGCAAACAATGTTTCCACCGACATTCTGCTTAAAGTCTGGCACTGAACATGGAGAACTAGCAAGCTTCTCCCCAGTACCCTTGTTCCTCTCTGCCTTGTGCTTCTTCAAGCTTGGATTTCTGTGTTGCAAGCCAGGGTGACCTGTTTTCGAAAGTTTATGTGCAGGATTTGGATATCAGCAGCAAAAGGCACGTTTGTCATTTGCCTGAAGTTGTCTTTAAGAATGTGGCTGCGTGGATTCTAGTGGAATGTGGATTCTAGGCACAAACTGGTGTGCTGCAGCTAATCCCCACGGACACTTCAGGCTGAATGCAGCTGCCATTAACTGTATAGAATCTTGTCTCCCACTTTAGTCTTTTTTGACTGTGGTGCTAAAATCTAAGATTTTTGCCTGGATTATCGAATAATCTTCAACTTGGCAACGGTCTTGGAAAATTAAACAAAGTACTTTTATATGTGCAGCACGGTGGCGCAGCGGTAGAGTTGCTGCCTTACAGCGCCAGAGACCCGGGTTCGATCCTGACGATGGGTGCTGTTTGCACGTTCTCCCTGGACGTGACTGTGTGGGTTTTCCCCGGGTGCTCCGGTTTCCTCCCACACTCCAAAGACGTGCAGGTTTGCAGGTTAATAGGCTTGGTGTAAATGTAAATTGTCCCTGGTAGGTGGGTAGTAGGATAGTATTGCTCGGTGGGCAGAAGGGCCTGTATCTCTACCCTAAACCTGACAGAAATGGCCACGTAGAAATAGAATATGGAACAGTACAGCACAGAAACAGGCCCTTCAGCCCACAATATTGGTGCTGAACTTAATACCAATATAAATTGCTCTCCTCTGCCTGCTCTTGATCCATGTTCTTCCATTTCCTGCATATGGTCATCCAAAAGTCTCGTCAATGCCGTGATTGAATCTGCATCCACCAACATCCCTGAGATTCTAGGCACTCGCCTCTCACTCTTTATTTTTGTTTAAGAATTTGTCCAGCGCATCCATTTTAAACTTTGGCCCTCTCACCTTAAAGCACTAGAATTCGCTAGAATTTAGAAGATTGAGGGGGGATCTTATAGAAACTTACAAAATCCTTAAGGGGTTGGACAGGCTAGATGCAGGAAGATTGTTCCCGATGTTGGGGAAGTCCAGAACAAGGGTTCACAGTTTAAGGATAAGGGGGAAATCCTTTAAAACCGAGATGAGAAGAACTTTTTTTACACAGAGAGTGGTGAATCTCTGGAATTCTCTGCCACAGAAGGTAGTTGAGTCCAGTTCATTGGCTATATTTAAGAGGAAGTTAGATGTGGCCCTTGTGGCTAAAGGGATCATGGGGTATGGAGAGAAGGCAGGTACAGGATACTGGGTTGGATGATCAGCCATGATCATATTGAATGGCGGTGCAGGCTCGAAGGGCCGAATGACCTACTCCTGCACCTATTTTCTATGTTTCTATGTAAGCTATGCCCTCTAGCTCCTGACATTTCCACCCTGGGGAAAAAAGGTTCTGACTGTCTCCCCTATCTATGCCTCTAATTGTATATAATTCATCAGGTTAAGGTTTTCTGCTATTATTGTGGACACCAAGTGCCCTTTATGCATGTGTCAATAAGTAGCAGAAGCTAATGCTTTTTACTAGGTAACATTTATATTTTGTTATGGTGAATGCAGTCTCCCACACAAGGTGGGGGAATCTAAAACCATAGGTTTAAGGTGGGGTGGGGGGGGGGGAGATTTACTTGGAACCTGCAAAATATCCTTTGTACACAGAGGGTAGGGGGTGTATGGAACGAGTTACAAGAGGAGGGTGGTTGAGGCAGGGACTATAACGACAAGTAAAAGGTATTTGGACAGGTGACTTAGTTTGGTGTAACTCAAGTACCAAGGAGCAGTGAAAAGCTGAAGATAGACACAAAGAGCTGGAGTAACTCAGTGGGACAGGCAGCATCGCTGGAGAGAAGGAATTGGTGATGTTTTCTTCAGACCCAAGCTTTTGGTTGCAAGGTACATGGATAGCAAAGGATTTGAGGGATATGGGCCAAATGTGGGCAAGTTTTGTTTACCATTACAGCGTGGAAATAGGCCCTTCGGCCCACCAAGTCCACACCGACCAACAGCTGCACATAGAATAGATCTATCCTGAACCCTTGGGGCAATTTACATACATCTCTTTGGAATATGGGAGGAAACTGGAGCATCCATAGAACACCCACAAGTCACAGGGAGAACGTACAAACTCAGTAGAGACAGCACCCGAAGTCGGGATCGAACCCGGGTCTCTGGCACTGTAAGGCAGCAACTCTACCGCTGCGCCATAGGTAAGGTGGGTCAAAGGGCCTGTTTCTGTACCGTATGACCCCATTGCTAACTTCTGTCCAAAGACGTATCCAATTTCTATGAATTACTCTCGACCCGAAACATCACCCATTCCTTCTCTCCAGAGATGCTACTCCAGCATTTTTGTGTATATCTTCGGTTTAAACCAGCATCTGCAGTTCCTTCCTGCACAATTACTATGACAACACTGCACGTGACTGCGGATGAAATAGATCCTGTTAATGAAACTGAAACATGACCTTCCATTACTCTGGCAATTTAACTTTATCAATCAGCTATAAAAAGCACACTGATCACACGTCAATTGAACTCTCGTGATGTGTTAGATGAGAGATGATAATCCCAGCGCTATAACTGTGAGGCTTTTATATTGTAGCCTTTTGCTTGGCTGTTGATTGTGTTCACTAATTGGGTCGTTCAGATGGGGTAATAAAAAAGGAACGTGCTTCTGCTTCTGACACAGATAGTTGAATTATTTCCTGACCTTTTGACTACAATATTTGCATGTCATTTTATGTTTCTTAATGCTCAAAATAGAGAATTTCAAATCTGTGGAAAATCCATTTTTTTGCAGACATCGGTCTTCAGCCTGCTAAGTGTAAACTTCCCCTCTCGCTGTGTGACCTGCTGAGTTACTCCAGCACTTTGGGTTTTTTGTTGTGTGTAAACCAGCATCTGCAGTTCCTTGCCCCTACTCATTGAAATTCATGTATTTTCACGATCGATGCATGTCGGTTGTTAGGCCAATGGTTACTGCTGGTTTATTTTTGGCCCGTTCTGGAGCGGCAGAAATAATATCGATCAATCTATGAAAATAGCTCGTCTTAATTACAGCAGCAGTCTGCCCTGTAAGCAAAACCATTGATCGCATTAGTCGACAATGCAGCCACTGCATCGAGCTGCTACATTAAAACTGCAGGCAGAGATGCATCAACATTGGAGCAGCACGGTGGCGCAGCTGGTAGGGCCGCCGCCGCACAGCGCCAGAGGCCCCGGTTCAATCCTGTCCTCGGGTGCTGCCTGCGTGGAGTGTGCACGTTCTCCCTGTGACCTGCGTGAAAATAATTCTAATTTGTCAAACAATATTTTCCTCTCTTGATATTCAAGTCAGATTTAAATGTCGTGATGGTACCCGCCACATACCTCCCTCCTCTGGCAGCTCGTTCTATAGACCATAGACAATAGACAGTCGGTCCAGGAGTAGGCCATTCGGCCCTTCGAGCCAGCATTGCCATTCAACGTGATCATGGTCATCTGCGTGACGTGCAAATGACACCCATGTGGGACAGGCCCTTTAGTGGTTACATGTCAGTGTAGAGAAGTTGTTTCACTGATGGCTTGGGAGTGGTCCTTATTTACAATAAGCTTATTATGGATTACTCAGGAATACGGTAAGTCAAACTAGTCTAGTATTACAAGAATAATAGCCTAGCGACACCACCATCACATTACTGATGAGTGGATAATGATCCAGTTTGATTCAATTAGACTAACTTGATAAATGGGTGTAATGAAGGATATATGCCACAAATTGAAAGCTTGAATTCTGCCGATGAATTTTAGTGTCAATCACATAACATGCTGGAAGTGTTTAATAGGCCGGGTTGCATTTGTGGAGGGGGAAACAGTTAACATTTCGGGTCAATTAGTAGTCGGAAAACGGTGACACTTTTCAGGTGAGGCCCGCGATGTATTTTAGACATAACTTGGCTTCATTACAGGAAATGGACTCAAAAAGCTGGAGTAACTCGGCGGGACAGGCAGCATCCAGGTTAGAGATACAGCACGGAAGCAGGCCCTTCGACCCACCGGGTCCATGCCGATCAGCGATCCCCGCACATTATCACTGTCCTACACACACTAGGGACGATTTTTACATTTAATAAGCCAATTAACCGACAAACCTGCTCGCCTTTGGAGTGAGGGAGGAAACCGAAGATCTCGGGGAAAACCCACGCAGGTCACGGGGGTAGAATGTACAAACTCCGTACAGACGGCACCCGTAGTCGGGATCCAACCCGGGTCTCCGGCGCTGCTTTCGCTGTAATGCCCCTGTCCCACTTAGGAAACCTGAACGGAAATCTCTGGAGACTTTGCGCCCCACCCAAGGTTTCCGTGCAGGTCCCGGAGGTTGCAGGTGGTTGCCGGGGGTTGCAGGTAGTGGAAGCAGGTAGGGAGACTGACAAAAACCTACGGGAACCGCACGGAAACCTTGGGTGGAGTACAAAGTCTCCAGAGGTTTCCGTTCAGGTTTCCTAAGTGGGACAGGGGCATAAGGCAGCAACTCTACCGCTGTGCCATCGTGACTGCTCTCTCTGGCGAGAAGGAATGGGTGACATTTCAGGTCGAGATCCTTCTTCAGGCGTTTTACAGGAAGGATGTGGAGGCTTTGGAGGGGGGAGGTTCACCAGAATGTCGTCTTGTTCGGGGGGGTGGGGGGGGGGGGGGGGGGGAAGGTATTGGCGGTGAGGGGAGGGTGGCCAAACGTGGGTTGTCTGCTCTGGAATGCTGTAGGCTAAGGGGAGCCCTGATCGAAGGGTATAAAAATTGAGAGACAGTGATAGGTTTGAGTCAGAACTCCTTTCTCAGAGTGGAATTGTCCAGCTTTAGAAGGCATAGTTTTAAGGAGAGAGGGGCAAAGGTTAAAGGAGGTTGGTGGGTGTTTGGATCATGCCGCCTGGGGCGGTGGTGGAGGCAGACATAACAAGAGGAGTTGAGCAAAGAGGTCCTTCTGCAGTTGTACAGGGCCCTAGTGAGACCACACCTGGAGTATTGTGTGCAGTTTTGGTCTCCAAATTTGAGGAAGGACATTCTTGCTATTGAGGGAGTGCAGCGTAGGTTCACAAGGTTAATTCCAGGGATGGCGGGACTGTCATATGCTGATAGAATGTAGCGGCTGGGCTTGTATACTCTGGAGTTTAGAAGTGTGAGAGGGGATCTTATTGAAACATATAAGATTATAAAGGAATTGGACATGCTAGAGGCAGGAAACATGTTCCTGATGTTGGGGGAGTCCAGAACCAGGGGCCACAGTTTAAGAATAAGGGGTAGGCCATTTAGAACGGAGATGAGGAAACACTTTTTCACATAGAGAGTTGTGAACCTGTGGAATTCTCTGCCTCAGTAGGCAGTGGAGGCCGGTTCTCTGGATACTTTCAGGAGAAAACTAGATAGAGCTCTTAAATATAGTGGAGTCAGGGGATGTGTGAAGAAGGCAGGAACGGGATACTGAATGTGGATGATCAGCCATGGTCACAGTGGTTGGTGGTGCTGGCCCGAAGGGCTAAATGGCCTCCTCCTGCACCTATTGTCTATTGTCAGATACCAGCAGCTACCATCGCATTATTCCCCTTTCTCTTGGGATAGAATGAGGACTATAGAGTGTGGAGCGGCTGGGCGGATCAGGCCACTCTGCAAACTAACATCAGATAACGTTATACATCAACAAGATCGGGCCAAGATGAAGTAAATCTCAACCAGAAACTTGTAAATCCCAGCGTGATCTTGACCCGTCTCACAGTTACCCCACACCTGGCTCGAAGGGCCGAATGGCCGACTCCTGCACTTACTGTCTATTGTCACAGAGTTAACTATTAAGTCATATGTCATAAGGTGATAAGTGATAGGAGCAGAATTGGGCCATTCGGCCCATCAAGTGTGCTCCGCCATTCAATCATATAACCATATAACCATATAACAATTACAGCACGGAAACAGGCCATCTCGGCCCTACAAGTCCATGCCGAACAAATTTTTTTACCCTTAGTCCCACCTGCCTGCACTCGTACCATAACCCTCCATTCCCTTCTCATCCATATGCCTATCCAATTTATTTTTAAATTATACCAATGAACCTGCCTCCACCACTTCCACTGGAAGCTCATTCCACACCGCCACCACTCTCTGCGTAAAGAAGTTCCCCCTCATATTACCCCTAAACTTCTGTCCCTTAATTCTGAAGTCATGTCCTCTTGTTTGAAGATCATGGCTGATCTATCTCTCCCTCCTAACCCCATTCTCCTGCCTTTTCCCCATAACCTCTGACCCGTACTAATCAAGAATCTATCTATCTCAGCCTTAAAAATATCCATTGACTTGGCCTCCGCAGCCTTCTGGAGGTTTCTCAGGCTTTTCAACAGATGTTTCCAGATGTTTGACTGCAGTGTCATTACTGCCGTCAGCCAACAATTGTCAGGAGACAATATTTCATGCGATGGGAAACGTGGTGTCACTGATTTACATATAAAGCAGATGCAACATTGGGTGATTTCCAGACTCGAGGAACTGCAGATGCTGATTTATTTTTTAAAAGATACAAGTGCTGGAGTAACTCAGCGGGTCAGGCAGCATCTGTGGAGATCATGGATAGGTGATGACTCGGGTCGGGACCCATCTTCAGACTGATTGTAGTGGGGGGATGCTTTCTGCTTCTGCCCCCCCCCCCCCACCGTTTCCCCCCCCCCCCACCTCCGCTCCCCACATGACAATTACTCTGAAAGGTCCGATCCAAAACATCACCTATCCATGTTCTCCACAGATGCTGCCTGACCCGCTGAGTTACTCCAGCACTTTGTCATCTTTTGCAAACCAGCATCTGCAGTTCCTTGGCTCTTCATTAAGTGTACCCTCTGGTCTTGTGTTCCTCTGCCGAGGGGAAGGTTTCACCAGCACTTTGTGTCTTTTTAGGTAATTTCTTGCAGATATATACATTACACAATTTGGGCCAATGTGGTAGAGTCGCTGCCTCACAGCGCCAGAGACCCGGGTTCGATCCCGACCACGGGTGCTGTCCGTACAGAGGTTGTGCGTTCTCCCCGTGACCCGCGTGGATTTTCTCCGGGTGCTCCGGTTTCCTCCCACACTCCGAAGGTGTTTGTAGGTTAATTGGCTTCTATAAATTGTCCCCAAGTGTGTGGGATAGTGCGAATGTACGGGGTGATGGCTGGTCGGCACGGACTCGGTCGGGCCGAAGGGCCTGTTTCTGCGCTGTATCTCTAAACTAGACAAGCCGGTTGAAACGCCCGAGCTTCCCAAATGTTCGCCACTGTTTTTGTTCTCCAGGTTTACTCGTTGAAACGATTACGACGCTGCAGTGGGAATCGGCAGATAATGACATGAGCACGTCAGACACTAACGTGACTGTGGAGGTGAAGTGAATAGAAGGCAGTGAAGTGAGTGTAATTTACACTCCACTGATCTCTGCATATTGCAAATCTCCCGTCTCAACAAGCAAATCAACAAAGCCTCAGCCGACGTCCTCGGGGGAATGTTAAAAATACTTCATTGCAACATCTTAATTGACAGAGATATGTTGAGGATCTGCTTTAAAGCATTAATGTTATGTTCAGTACATGTTGTCCATGTGAATTTAATGGGCTAGAGTATAGCTTTAAAAATTCCCTTAATTGGACTTGTTTTATAAGTACAGCTAACCTCACTGGTTACATGTTTAAGAAGGAACTGCAGATGCTGGAAAATCGAGGGTAAACAAAAATGCTGGAGAAACTCAGCGGGTGAGGCAGCATCTATGGAGCGAAGGAAATCGGCCGCGTGTAAATGAAGTCAATAGAAGGGAGGTTGGTTTGGGCGACGGTCTGGGCTGCGTCCACAATTCTGTTCTACACACTGGTGTGCAGGAAGGGCCTGGACCATTGCGTTCCTTATCGCTCCACTTTAGGCAGTTAATGTTATTGATTGATGGAAAGATAACGCGTAGAACAGCAGCTATCCATCAAGAATCCCTTCCCTTAACTCCTCATATATGTCCTATTTCTCTTAGGCCAGAGGCCGAGAGGAGAACTGATCTGTGTATTAAATGGATAGTCAGAGCCTTTTCCCCCCAGAACTGCCTGACCCGCTGAATTACTCCAGCTCTTTGTCACTTCCCGCCAATTGACGTCGTCTTAAAATAAAAATTTCCCAATGTGTCTTAGCTTGAACAAAGCAATATTATTGATTAACTCATAAATGTCTGAACGACGACTCTGTTATAACGCTGGTCTGCCTCCTGGAGTTGGTCTTCTAATGGGATCTCCGAGTGTTTGCCAGATGCCGCATACAGAGTCATAAAAACATAGGCAATAGGTGCAAGAGTAGACCATTCTGCCCTTCAAGCCAGCGCCGCCATTCAATATGACCATGGCTGATCATCCTCAATCGGTACCCCGTTCCTGCTTTCTCCCCATATCCCTTGATTCCGTTAGCCCCAAGAGTTAAATCTAACTATCTCATGGAAACATCCAGTGAATCAGCTTCCACTGCCTTCTGTGGCAGAGAATTCCACGGATTACACAACTCTCTGGGTGAAAGGTCCCAGCCAAGTGCCAGCCCCGATCGTTGCACTCCCACAGAGGCAGTGTGGGAGGCCACCAGCAAAGCTGAGCACTTGCCGTATTTCCTGGCAACAAAGGCACTATTTTTTTTACCCTAAAATAAGGCCTGAGGCCGAAGGTTAGATTGTTAGCTAAGAAAGATAGACTTGGGCCAAATCGCTTTATAAAGATGGGGGTGGGTGGGGGGGACACAATGAGGCCTAACACAGGGGTCAGCAACCTATGGCCCGGATCCGGCACATAATCCAAACTCATCCGGCCCGTAGGCGTATTTTTTCTCAATTAATTTACGCGATCTAGGAACTGAAGCCAATTCCGGGGCCTCACCCCTCCCCCCCCCCCCCACCCCCACCGACATCAATCTAAAGAAGGGTCTCGACCCGAAACATCGCCTATTTCCTTCGCTCCATAGATGCTGCCTCACCCGCTGAGTTTCTCCAGCATTTTTGGTCTACTTTCGATTTTTCCAGCATCTGCAGTTCTTTCTTAAACATTACAAGTTTGAGGATAATTGCACATGTAGAATAGTTTGGATCGTAGTTTAATGCCGTTGCAAAAATAGATCCATGATTGACTTCTTTGCAGAATCAAGTGTATTGTGCATGGGAGTGAGAAATCAGTCTGAGTTCTCAAATTATAGCAATTAAACCACGGTATTATAGACTCAAGCCGATTTCTAGAGAATCCAAGGTACAATGATCCCAGATTATCAATCCTAGATTTTGTATAAATAGAGCATTGTTTATAATAATTAACTTTTAACCATTTCTTTACAGCCTTCATGTCTCTCCATTGCTTTAGTTCAGTTTGGTTTATTGTCGCGTGTACCGAGGTACAGTGAAAGGCTTTTGTTGCGTGCTAACCAGTCAGCGGAAAGACAATACATGATTACAATCCAGCCATGGATACATGATAAGGGAATAACGTTCAGTGCAAGGTAAAACCAGCAAGTCCGAGAGTCACCAAAGAGGTGGATAGTAGTTCAGCACAGCTGTCTGGTTGTGGTAGGATGATTTAGTCGCCTGATTGGGGTAAAACTGTCCCCGAATCTGGTGTGTGTGCGTTTTCACACTTCTGTACCTTTTGCCCGCTGGGAGAGAGGGGAAGAGGGAGTGGCCGGGGTGCGACTGGTCCTTGATTATGCTGCTGGCCTTGCCGAGGCAGCGTGAGGTATAAATGGAGTCAATGGGAGGGAGGTTGGGGGGGGGGAGGGGGGGGAGGTTTGGGGGGATAACGTGTGTCGGATAAGGATAGGTATCTAACATGTTTAAGAAGGAACTGCAGATGCTGGAAAATCGAAGGTAGACAAAAATGCTGGAGAAACTCAACGGGTGAGGCAGCATCTATGGAGCGAAGGAAATAGGCAACGTTTCGGGCCGAAACCCTTGGGTTTCGGCCCGAAACGTTGCCTATTTCCTACCCTCGCTGGATACATAACTGTTTTAGGAAATTAATTTAATTTCTATTATTGGCTGGCTCTGCCAGTACAAACCTGAAACGTTGCCTATTTCCTTCGCTCCATAGATGCTGCCTCACCCGCTGAGTTTCTCCAGCATTTTTGTCTACCATAGGAATCGAGCACTTTTTCTTAAGATATTCTGTTTCTATTTAGTAGATTGTGGCTTTAGCGGTACAAATTGCATGCGTGTTTTGGGAGATGGTGTTGAAGGATGTGGCATTCTGTCACCAGCGTGCTATGCAATGTGCATTGGGATAAACTTCAACAAGCCACTCTGAAACTCTTGGCTCTTGCAGGTTGAAATCGATCAAATGAAAGCCAATTGATTTCTATAATGGCCAGCCAGATGAAAATATCATCTGGTCAGCAAGTTAAAATTCAATTTATTTCTGGGAAATGGATGCTACTATAAATTATATTAACATTAAATCATAATCCCATCAAATAGATCAGAAAGTTTAAGAATTAGGGGTAAGCCATTTAGAACAGAGACGAGGAAACACTTTTTCACACAGAGAGTTGTGAGTCAGTGGAATTCTCTGCCTCAGAGGGCGGTGGAGGCCGGTTCTCTGGATGCTTTCAAGAGAGAGCTAGATAAGGGTCTAAAAGATAGCGGAGTCAGGGGATATGGGGGGGAAGGCAGAAACAGGGTACTGATTGTGGATGATCAGCCATGATCACATTGAATGGCGGTGCTGGCTCGAAGGGCCGAATGGCCTACTCCTGCTCCTATTTTTTATTGTCTATTGTCTATTTATTCAGTGAGAGGAGGACCAATAGACCAAATTGTTCCAACTAGAGACGATTAATATCAGACAATGTCCCACATAGAGGCATACAGCATGGAAACAGGCCCTTCAGCCCAACTTGTCCATGCAAGTCCCACCTGCCTGTCTTTGGCCCATATCCTATCCACGTACCTGTCAAAATGTCTTTTGCATCATAATCATACTTTATTAGCCAAGTATGTTTTGCCACATATGAGGAATTTGATTTGCCATGCAGTCATTCCTATAAAAAGCAACAGGACACACAACATACATTTTAGCATAAACATCCACCACAGTGACTCCTCCACATTCCCCACTGTGATGGAAGGTGAAAACAAAGTTCAATCTCTTCCCTTCCTTGTACTCCCGCGGTCGGGGGCCTCGAGCCCTCCGTTGACGGGACGATCTTGGCTCCCGTAGACGGCGGTCTGGCCCACCGCGTTGGGGCGATCAAGCTCCTACATGTTGTACCTGCCTCAACTACCTCTTCTGGCAGCTCGTTCCACATAACCACTGCCTTCTGTGTGAAAAGGTTGCCCCTTAAGTTCCTATTAAATCATTCCACTCTCACCTTAAACCTATCCACTAGTTCTTGTTTCCCCTTACTCTGGGTAAAAGACTGCATTCACCTGATCTATTCCCCTCATGATTTGATACACCTCTATAAGATCGCGCCTCAACCCCCTGCGCTCCAAGGATTAAAATCCTAGCCTGCCCAACCTCTCCCTGTATCTCAGGCCCTCAAGTCCTGGCAACATCCTCAAATCATCTCTGCATCCTTTCCAGCTTAACAAAATCCTTCCTGTAGCTGGGAGACCAAATTTGAACACTTACTCCAATTGCATTGTACAACCCAACTTAACATCCTCATTTACACATTCAGTACCCTGACTGATGAAGGTGAAATGTCTGAAAGTCGTCGACCAACCTGTGATGCCACTTTCTGAGAACTACGGTATGTACCTCCACCATCTGGCCCCCCCATATCTCACTGACCTCCTCTCCCCCTACCAACCCTCACGGTCCCTCAGATCCACATCAGCCGGTCTCCTCTCCATCCACAAGTCCAACCTCCGCAGTTTTGGGGACAGAGCCTTCTCCAGGGCAGCTCCCAGGCTCTGGAACTCCCCTCCCCCAACTGATCCGCAATTCCGTGTCCCTCACCATCTTCCAGTCCCGCCTCAAGACCCATCTCTTCACCTCTGCTATCCTTAGCCCCACGTCCCCCTCCCTTTTCATCTGTGCATTAATTGCCTCATATTGTGTTTTGAATTGAATTCTGTCTTTAATTTGTGTACTAGTCATGTCTCTACTATTTATTTCATTCCCCTTACATGTTTTTCCTCTACCTGCTAAATTTTTGTAAGGTGTCCTTGAGACTCTTGAAAGGTGCCCATAAATAAAATTTATTATTATTATTATTATCACCTGTACACCTGTGAAACATACAAGATTATTAAGATTATTAAGTGTTTGGACACGCTAGAGGCAGGAAACATGGTCCCGATGTTGGGGGAGTCCAGAACCAGGGGCCACAGTTTAAGAATAAGGGGTAAGCCATTTAGAACGGAGAGGAGGAAACACTTTTTCACACAGCGAGTTGTGAAATCCGTGGAATTCTCTGCTTCAGAGGGCGGTGGAGGCCGGTTCTCTGGATACTTTCAAGAGAGAGCTTGATAGGGCTCTTAAAGATAGCGGAGACAGGGGATGTGGGGAGAAGGCAGGAACGGGGTACTGATTGGGGATGATCAGCCATGATCACAATGAATGGCCGGTAATGGCTCGAAGGGCCGAATGGCCTACTCCTGAACCTAGTGTCTATTGTCTAAACCAGCATCTGTATTTCCTTGCTACACAGATACCATTATCCGGGTCCCAGATGAAAAATAAATTTTGAGTTTTTAAATAAAGTTGGAGGAACAGTGAATGTGATCCTGCTCTGACAGTGGTAGATATGTGAGCTTTTTTGAAACATTATTATTATTTCCCCATAAGATTACGGAAGATTACGGAGAGTCGGTATGTCAAGGAGGACTCAGGAACTTCTACAGGTGCACAGTAGAGAGCATGATGACCGGTTGCATCGTGGCTTGGTTCAGCAACTTGAACGTCGAGGAGCGGAAAAGAATGCAGAAAGTCGTGACCACTGCCCAGTCCATCATTGGCTCTGACCTCCTTTCCATTGAGGGGATCTATCACAGTCGCTGCCTCAAAAAGGCTGCCAGCATCATCAAAGTCCCACACCATCCTGGCCACACACTCATCTCTCTGTTGCCATCGGGAAGAAGGTACAGGAAACCTGGAACATCCAGGTTCAGGAACAGCTACTTCCCCACAGCCATCAGCTATTAAACACGACATCAAACAAACTCTGAACAGTAACAGCCTATTGCACTTTATCTGGAACTCCAGCCGGAGCGACCTGGGGTCTCCAGTCGCGGAGCCTGTGGACTTACCATCGTGGGGCTGGCCTGCCTCGGAGCGTGGGGAGCTGTGGTGGCACGCGGCTGCGACCAGATTTCGGGGCTTCGGAGGCTCCAGCTGCAGGTGGACGGTGACATCGGGAGCTCGCGGGTCCCTGGTGGGAGACCGCTTTTCGGAGCTCCCACGTCGGCAGCTTCTCCCGCCCGAGTTGCCATCGCCCGCCGGGGGCTCCAACATTAAGACCCGGAGCAAGGCCTTACATCGCCGGCACAGCCTTAGCGGCCGTGGGACTTACCATCACCCGCCGGGGGCTTTAACATCGGGAGAGGATGGAGAGCAGGGGAGAGACAAGACTTTGCCTTCCATCACAGTGAGGAGGTGATTCACTGTGATGGATGTCTGTGTGAATTGAGTTGGTTGTGTGTCTTGTAAAATTATTTATTTTTGTTGTATGGCTGCAGAAACCAAAGTTCCCAACGGAAAAATAAAGTTCATTGCATTGTATTATATCTGTTTATTTATTGTGTATATATATATATATGGTCTACGGTATATAGACACACTGAACTTTTATCTCCTGTTCTGTATTATGTTTCCATATTCTGTTGTGCTGCAGCAAGCAAGAATTTCATTGTCCTATCTGGGACACATGATAATAAAACTCTCTTGACTCTTAAATAGATACTCCAATTGCACTCGCAACCTCGTCATCGTCTGCTCGAACAGTGGTAAAGGATGTGAGGAATGGTACAACACCAGAACAGGCCCTTCAGCCTACAAAGTCTCGATACTCCCACTGCCCACCCACAACATCCACCTATCCCCACTGGTTCTATTTTCCAACTTTCTCCACCACTCATTACCCAATGTACAGCACAAGGACAGGCCCTTCAGCCCACAGTGTCTGTGCCAAATGTAATGTCATGCTGAATGTTCAACTCGTCTCCCCAATTAACTTCAAATAAATCATACTTAAAATGGAAAAATTACTAGGCCCATATATTGGATAGCCCAGAGATATGAAAGTGATTGGTGCAGCCATCAACATCCCAAATCTTCGGTGTACCAGAAAAGATTTATATTACCTTGGAGTTTAGAAGGATGAGGGGGATCTTATAGAAACATATAAAATTATAAAAGGACTGGACAAGCTATATGCATGAACAATGGCCCCAGGCGAGTCCAGAACCAGGGGCCACAGTCTTAGAATAAAGGGGAGGTCATTTAAGACTGAGGTGAGAAAAAACTTTTTCACCCAGAGAGTTGTGAATTTATGGAATTCCCTGCCACAGAGGGCAGTGGAGGCCAAATCACTGGATGGATTTAAGAGAGTTAGATACTCTAGGGGCTAGTGGAATCAAGGGATATGGGGAGAAGGCAGGCACGGGTTATTGATATGGGACGATCAGCCATGATCACAATGAATGGCGGTGCTGGGTCGAAGGGCCGAATGGCCTCCTCCTGCACCTATTTTCTATGTTTCTATGTTTCTGAGTCTTATCGTACTGAGCAATAAATATTATCTACATAACTTGTTGGAAAAAAGCTGTAAAGTTTGACCTTGTTTTAATATTCGAACGTCAAAGTAATGACTGTCAGCAACAGAGAAGCAATGCTTCAAGCGAACACAAATCTTTAATGGTTTTCTTAATAACAATGTTACTTCCACCGCTCCAGGGCTTGAAATTATTGATCGCCTGTCAGGGGAGAGATTATTGATTTTCACAAAATACTTGATCCCTCTTCTTTTCTGCATGCCATCTGTTACACCGTTAGGAACTTCCAAGTTGCAAAGATATTCACCCAGTGAGTTGTGAATCTATGGAATTCTCTGCCACTGAAGGCAGTGGAGGCCAATTCACTGGAGAGAGAGTTAGATATAGCTGTTATGGGCCTGTCCCACTTACGCGACTATTTCGGTAGGTTGCTGAAAATTTTCAACTTGTTGAAAATTCAGCGGCAACCAGAAAGACGTTACGACTCTTTGGGCGACTGAGGAAACTACTCACGACCATGCAGGCGACATGTCGCGTGGTGAAGCCTGTATGGTCATGAGTAGTCGCCCAAAGAGTCGTACCTTGTTCTGGTCGCCGCTGGATTTTCAACATGTTGCACATTTTCGGAGACCTGCTGCGACTATGACAGGTGCCGGCAAGTCGCCAAAAAAAATCGCGTAAATGGGACAGGCCCTTTAGGGCTAAAGGAATCAAGGGATGGTGAGGGAAAAAGCAGGAACGGGGTATTGATTTTAGATGATCAGACATGATCTCTTTGAATGGTGGTGCAGGCTCAAAGGGCCGAATGGCCTACTCTTGCACCTATTTTCTAAGTTTCTATGATCAGTGCATCCAGGCAGTAAACGGGCAGTTGCAGAACGGGCTGGTTGTGTTTCCTGAAGGTGTAGCACATGGTGATGTCCCCAGCCAGGACCAGCCCGTGTGCAGGGGCTATAGCCAGGGGAGGTTGAATTATACAGTGTGGAAACAGGCCTTTCGGTCCTCCGCTGAGTCCTCCCCGACCAGCCATCCCTGCATATTAACACTATCCCACACATGCTTTCTTTAACCAAAAATAATTGTAATCAATTATTTACAAGAAAAATATTTTACAAAAGAAAACGATACCCATTACCAAAGCATTCCCCCCCCCCCCCCCCCCCCCCCCCCCCCCGCGGTGCCCAGCGTTCCTGTAAATTCCCCCTGGGCACCCGTGGCCAGTGCTTAGCCCTTTTCTAGTACCATCCGGGTGTGGACGTAACTCCGATCCTTCGCGCGCTAGGGGTGCCTTCCAGAGGGCCGCTGACAAGCCTCGAGTCGACGGAGCCCGCAGCCAACGGCTCCTGGGTCTGCTGAGCCCGCGGCTGGGACCGGGGTCGGCGCCACAGAGAGGACCGGAGGAGATAGTAGAGGGGAGGTGCGCCGGTCGATGATGGCGCCGACTGATGGAGGAGGACGGACCACGTGGGAGTGAGGACGCTGCTGCCGGGGGGAATGAACAAATGGGGACCTGGCCTGGACAATGGGGACTTTGTACCTTGGGTACGCAAACAAAGAATTTCACAGTGGCTTGTCACCTGTGACGATAAAGTTTTTATTCATTCGTTCATTCATTTACATTTACACCAAGCCGATTAACACCAAGTCAAATCCGTCTTTGGAGTGTGGGAGAAAACCGAAGATCTCGGAGAAAACCCACGCAGGTCACGGGGAGAACGTACAAACTCCGTACAGACAGCACCCGTAGTCAGGATCGAACCCGGGTCTCTGGCGCCGTGAAGCAGCGACTCTGCCGCTGCGCCACCGTGCCGCTCCCATTTAACATGATGCAGCTGGCAGGAACTGGCACAGTCATGGTTCCAAATCATCACCACCCACTCCGTGTAAGTGTGGTCTCTCACTAACCTTTGGCACACAATGTCTGTGTCGAACATGGTGCTAAGAGCAATTATTCCCCTGCACAGTAATCCATCCCTTTGTTCCTTAAATGCCCCTATCATATCGACAGTACTTCTAACACCACCCCTGGCAGCACGTTCCAGGCACCCACCACCCTCTGTACATAAACATAATTTGCCCCGCACATCTCCTTTAAACTTTGCCCCATCTTATTGAAACATATAAGATTATTAAGGGTTTGGACACGCTAGAGGCAAGAAACATGATCCCCGATGTTGGGGAAGTCCAGAACCAGGGGCCACAGTTCAAGAATAAGGGATAAGCCATTTAGAACGGAGACGAGGAAACACTTTTTCACACAGAGAGTTGTGAGTCTGTGGAATTCTCTGCCTCAGAGGGCGGTGGAGGCCGGTTCTCTGGATACATTCAACAGAGAGCTAGATAGGGCTCTTAAAGATAGCGGAGTCAGAGGATATGGGGAGAAGGCAGGAACGGGGTACTGATTGGGGATGATCAGCCATGATCACATTGAATGGCGGTGCTGGCTCGAAGGGCTGAATGGCCTACTGCACCTATTGTCTATTGTCTATCGCGCCTGAAAGCTGTGCCCTCTGGACTTTGACATTTCGGCCCTTCCAGCCAGCACTACCATTCATTGTGATCTTGGCTGATCCCATTGCTTCTCATAATTTTGTGAACTTCTCAGTCTCAACTCTGACGTTCCAGAGAAAATAATCCAAGTTTATCCAACCTCACCCAGTAGGCAATATGCTCTAATCCAAGCAGCATCCTGGTAGACCACCTCTACATCCTCTATAAACCTCCGCATCCATCCTGCTACTGTATGTGGAGACATTTAGAAATGATCTCTTTGTAATAACTTGATAAATAGCCAAATCTTCATTTGACCATCCAAATGATAGCAAATACAATCCTAGTTTGTGTTAATCGAAGGTAGACACAAAAGGCTGGAGTAACTCAGCGGGTGAGACAGCATCTCGGGGGAGAAGGAATGGGTGACGTTTTGGGGCGAGACCCGCTGAGTTACTCCAGCACTCTGTGAAACGTCACCTATCCATGTTCACCACAGATGCTGCCTGACCCGCTGAGTTACTCCAGCACTCTGTGAAACGTCACCTATCCATGTTCTCCACAGATGCTGCCTGACCCGCTGAGTTACTCCAGCGCTCTGTACAACGTCACCTATCCATGTTCACCACAGATGCTGCCTGACCCGCTGAGTTACTCCAGCATTTTGTGTCTACTTCCAATTTAAACCAGCATCTGCAGTTCCTTCTTACACACCTAGTTTGTGTTATCTCCCCTCAAAATGTAACCCTGAATTGCCATTCAAGTACCTCTACACTGGTCTGTAGAAGAGTCTTGAACCTAGACATCACATATTCCTTTTGTCCAGAGACGCTGCCTGACCAGCTGAGTTACTCCAGCATTTTGAGTCTGTCTTTGGTTTAAACTGGCATCTGCAGTTCCTTCCCACACAACTCGACACTGTACTTGTTTTAAAGTCTCTCTCCTGCCTCAGGCTCAATCCTGGATCCAGTGTGGTCTATCCACGGATTGAATGATGCCGCATAGAAACAGGCCATTCGGCCCACCAAGTACATGCTGTCCGCCCATTCCCACTGGTTCTGTTTTCCCACTCCCTCATCCACTCCCGACACAATTTAGAGGCCTATTAACTTCCAGACCTGCACCTCTCTGGGATGCGGGAGGAAACCGGAGCACCCCGGAGAAACCCCACAAGGTCACAGGGAGAACGTGCAAACTCCACACAGACAGCAGTCAAGATCTTGGTGGGCTGAAGGGGGCTTGTTTCAATGCCACATCTTTCAATCAATCATTTACACTCTATATTGTATAATAATGGTATTTTAGAAACCCAAACGGGTGCTAATTCAGATTAATAACCAACATATGCCTTCGCATTTGCCTTACCATGTTGAATTATTAATGTGATGCATAATCGGTTTTGTTTGAGAAAAGTATTGTGCCTTATGCATTGTATTCCTTGTGGGAAGTCATTTTTTAAATGCTGCATCTAATGTTTTCACCAGTGTACATGTATTGGCAGAGAGCCTATTGTTAAATTAAAAAAAACGTTGCAGTGGGAAAGATTACAGAGAAAGCAAGGGGTGTCACAGAGTGATACAGTGTGGAAACAGGTACAGCAGTTTGTGTCTACCTTCGGTATGAACCAGCATCTGCAGTTCTTCAGTTGGAGAACTGGCTAATGGGCCTTGTCCCAATTAGGCGGTTTCGTAGGCGACTACATGCGACTAGGCTGTATGGTCGCCAGTCGCCTCCTCAGTCGCACAAAGAGTCGTAGAGTCTTTCTGGTCGCTGCAAAATTTTCAACATGTTTAAAACCTTTCGGTGACAGTGGGTTTGACACATGTGAGCGTATCATGACTTCTCCTGACGTAGGTGCTATGGTAGGTTGTCGCCCGGTTAATGTAGGTTGTCGCCAGGATGAGGTAGGTTGTAGGTTGTCGTAGGTGGACGTCCTAATGGGTCGCCGGTTGTCGGCAGCTTGCCGTAGCTGGACGTCAACTAGGTGGTCGTTTGTCGTAGTCATTATCGTGGGGGGGGGGGGGGGGGGGGGGGGGTTCAATCGCCGGTTTTTCAGTGACCTGCTACGATTGTGACAGTCCCCGGCAGTTGCCGAAAAAATTGCCTAAGTGGGACAGGCCCATAACTCTGAGAGGGCCAAGAGAGTGAAGGTATTACCCTGCGAGTCAGGAAGGAGGAATTTATTTCACCGTGCTTCAGTTAATGAGGATGACCTTGTAAGGAGTGCCACATAAACAAGGAACTTGATACATCGATGAGGCAGATACATCCCGAGGCAATTCTTCTAGATAGTTGACATACAACCCAGTTCTGCCTTCATTAAAAAACTTGCTACCCCCAGGGAAACTACTATTTTAAACCCAAAACAATGACGGCAATATCTCGGAGTAGCTCAGCAGGTCAGGCAGCATCTCTGGGGAACACAGTCGGGTGACGTTTCGGGTTATGACCCTTCAGATTGGTCCCACTCCCAACCCAAAACATCCATGTTCTCCACAGATGCTGCCTGACCCGCTGAGTTACTCCAGCACTCTGTGAAACGTCACCTACCCATGTTCTCCACAGATGCGTCAACATCAACGTGGAAAAGCTTTTCCCACTGAGAGTAGGGTAGATTCAAACAGGGGGACATGACTTGAGAATTAAGGGACAGAAGTTTAGGGGTAACATGAGGGGGAACTTCTTTACTCAGAGAGTGTGGAATGAGCTTCCAGTGAAGGTGGTGGAGGCAGGTTCGTTTTTATCATTTAAAAATAAATTGGATAGTTATATGGACGGGAAAGGAATGGAGGGTTATGGTCTGAACGCAGGTATATGGGACTAGGGGAGAATACGTGTTCGGCACGGACAAGAAGGGTCGAGATGGCCTGTTTCCGTGCTGTAATTGTTATATGGTTATATGGTTATATGCTGCCTGACCCACTGAGTTACTCCAGCACTCTGTCTTTTTTTTTTGCAAAACCAGCATCTCCACTCTGCTGTGTTAACAACTATTTCTTTGTCACTTTTCAAAAATGTATTCAAAAGCGCAGAATACATTTGAAGAAGGTGCTCGGATTATGTTTTCTCCAGTCAGATAGTTGGACAAAGGCCAGAGATAAAGACAAAAGGTGTGAGATAAGAATGGGAGAGCTCACAGCTGGACTAGCCTGGAACAAACACATCAACCAGATTGCCACAAAAGCAAACAGAACTATCGGCCTTCCCTGGAGAAACTTATCCGGTTGTGACAAACCAACTAAGGAGTTAGCGTACAAAGCACTTGTCCGCTCACTGTTGCAATATGGCTCAGAGAATGAAAGTAAGCATGCAGGTACAGCAGGCAGTGAAGAAAGCCAATGGCATGTTGGCCTTTATAACAAGAGGAGTTGAATAACATAACATATAACATAAAGGAGCAAAGAGGTCTTTCTGCAGTTGTACAGGGCCCTAGTGAAACCACGCCTATTGTGTGCAGTTTTGGTCCCCTAATGTGAGGAAGGACATTCTTGCTATTGAGGGAGTGCAGCGTAGGTTCACCAGGTTAATTCCCGGGATGGCGGGACTGTCATATGCTGAGAGAATGGAGCGGCTGGGCTTGTACACTCTGGAGTTTAGAAGGATGAGAGGGTATCTTATTGAAACATATAAGATTATTAAGGGTTTGGACACGCTAGAGGCAGGAAACATGTTCCCGATGTTGGGGGAGTCCAGAACCAGGGGCCACACAGTTTAAAAATAAGGGGTAAGCCATTTAGAATGGAGACGAGGAAACAATTTTTCCCACACAGAGTTGTGAGTCTGTGGAATTCTCTGTCTCAGAGGGCGGTGGAGACCGGTTCTCTGGATACTTTCAGGAGAGAGAGCTAGATAGGGCTCTTAAAGATAGTGGAGTCAGGGGATATGGGGTGAAGGCAGGAACGGGGTACTGATTGGGAATGATCAGCCATGATCATTTTGAATGGCGGTGCTGGCTCGAAGGGCCGAATGGCCTACTCCTGCACCATTGTCTACTGTCTATTGTCTATTGCCAGAAAATATTTGACCCTCACCAGAAAAATAACATTGACACCTGTGACAAGGTTCAGAGCCAGCGTGCTGCCCGGTTTGTCTATAACAAATACTCAAGACAGTCAAGTGTTTGCGATATGTTAAATCGCCCTGGCTGGGAGTGGCTGGAGTCTAGACACACCAACGCCCGCTCATGTACTGTCCAGAAGGAGACTCATGGCTTCATCCCCAGTGACATAATCTCACCTCATTCAATCCAATGCCCAGAAATCTACAAGAAAGTCCTCAGGTCACTCTATCTAGACTCAGAATTAGAGCAAACACCAATAGCGATCTACAGTCACTATATCCATGGTCTATCCGAGAGTGGAACATCCTTCCCGATGTGTACCAACCTTGTCACTCTTCAAGTGACTGCCCGACAACTTAGACAACTTAGTCGTCTCACCAAACTTGCCCACATAAAAATCTCAATAACCCTTTTGCAACCAGTGCCCACGCGGGCGTAACCTGCACGAGATCGCCCGGCTGTTACCGGTTGTGTAGCAAGCAGAAGGAGAGGAGTGAATTGTGAAGCCAGAGGAAGGAATGGAGGTGGAAGTGGACAGGGGAATGCAAGATGCTGGAGATGTTTGCAGCACCACTGCCTGTCTCACCTGCTCCTCCGCACCACACAGTTATTATGTCCTCGACTAACAGCACTAACATTTGCTTTTGGTGCTCACTTTATGCTACCTCAACAGCCCAGCCGATTGTTGTATTCATCTCGTGTGGCCCCTCGAACAGTAAAAATTAAATCTATAAAATTAAAATCTAAAGTCATCTAACCGCATGCCTTGATCCTAGTATTAATATTCTCAGCAGTTATATCAATCAATGTTAAACCTGTCTCTCCTTAAAAGCAGTAGGAAAGAAAGAGCTCTCTCGATCCTCCCCCAATATAGGGGCGGCACGATGGGGCAGCGGTAGAGTCGCTGCCTCACTGCGCCATAGACCCGGGTTCCATCCTGACTACGGGCGCTGTCTGTGCGGAGTTTGGACGCTCTCCCCCGTGACCCGCGTGGATTTTATCCTAGATCTTCGGTTTCCTCCCACACTCCAAAGACGTGCCGGTTTGTAGGTTAATTGGATTGGTATAAATGTAAATGGGCCCCATAGCAGAAGCGTCCACGTGGTGGGGCTGGAAACTGGAAGTATCCTGAGCTGATTCTGCTACCACCATCATCTACTGCGACAAGTGATGGCTTCCACTGATTGTCGCCGGAAGTCTTGCGCCCTTTGCAGGCGGACGATGACAGCGAGGCCAACATTTGAAACATGGAAGATGGGCACAGTGTTAGTGTGCGGGCATCGCAGGTCTGCGCGGACTCGGTGGGCTGAAGGGCCTGTTTCCGCGCTGTACCTCTAAAGTAAACTAAGTCCTTCCTCAGTGATGAGGTCGGACAAAGGCCAAGGATGAAAAGAACACACAGTTACAAGATGAGGAGAGAAGGGGCGTGAGCTGTGAATCCAGAAGAAGAGATATGGGTGAAAGAGGACGGGGGGGGGGGATGGTGTATAATTTTTGATTCGTTGCCTACATACAAATACAAAAGGCTTATGTTTGCATTCATCAGATCTAAACTAATGAGAGTGTAATAAAGAGCCAAGGAACTATTGTGAAATTGGACCTTGTAAAGAGAAACGCATTCAAAGGCCCTCTATTTAATCGCATTCAATTCTGGCTTACTTTTTTTCTGAGGGAAACTTAATTAGAGGTTTGTATTGCTCTCGGCCACTTACTTCAGAGAAGCAGTCAACCAAAGACTGAGGGTCAGTAGGATCTTTGTTTGATTCGTGAATCAACACTTCGCCAACTTACACTCGCTTGGAGAATACTGTAGAAGGATGAGCGGGGATATCCTGAGTGGTGAAAGGCCTGGATAGAGTGGATGTGGGGAGGATGTTTCCACTCACGGGAGAGTCTAGGACTAGAGGTCACAGTTTGAGAATTAAAGGACGTTCCTTTAGGAAGGCGATGAGGGGGAATTTCTTTAGAAAGAGGGTGGTGAATCTGTGGGATTCCTTGCCACAGGAGGCTGTGGAGGCCAAGTCAATGGATATTTTTTAAGGCGGAGATAGATAGGTTTTTGATTAGTATGGGTGTCAGAGGTTATGGGGAGAAGGCAGGAGAATGGAGTTCGGAGGGAGGGATAGATCTGCCATGATTGAATGGGCTGAGTGGCCTAATTCTGCTCCTATCACTTATGAGTTCAGAACAGTCAATGCTGAGTCTGAAGAAGACCAGACGCATGGCCCGTCCATTCCCTCCACAGCTGAAGCCTCCCCCAGTGAAATCCTCCAGCACTACCTCCAACATAAGATTCAGGCATTTGCAGTTTCTTGTGCCTTTGTATTGAATTAGGGTCTGGATAAAGGTCCCGCGCAAAATGTCATCCAGTACTTCTCTCCGGAAACGCTGCCTGACCCGCTGCGTTACTCCAGACTTTTGTGTCTATATTGGGTGTAAACCAGCATCTGCAGTTCCTTCCTACACAGGCTATCATTAACGACAGGTTACTTACAAACTACCTGTGGAACTATTTATACATTGAATTGAAGGTGAGACGGCCTCCATGTGTCACCATTAACACACTGACTCTAATATTTGATAAGTTAACAATAGACAATAGGTGCAGGAATAGGCCATTCGAGCCATTGACTGTGATCAAAGGGCCGAATGCTGGCTCGAAGGGCCGAATGGCCTCCTCCTGCACCTATTGTCTATTGTCTATTGATCACTAACTGTTGCCTATGATTTGGGTAACAATCCTATTTATTTGCGGTTGATAGCGTGACTTCAGAGAAAACTATAGATGGGCTGCTGATATTGAGGGAGGAAGCTTCAAAGCGCACAAGGATGAGAAATGGGAATGAAATTATATTATCCTCTAATTCAATCAGGATTTTCAGCATTGAATTCAGTGAGCTGAGTATGGCTTATCTATGACATGGTCTTTATTTTCGGGATTGTGTGGGGGACTGCGTGCAGTGGAAGGGCAGAGATTTCCACAGGGCTTTGAGCCTGTGCTTGATCAAGCTGCCGCTGTGAGCAGTGACAGGTCTCCGGGAGGCTGGTTGTAAGTGTATTGCCGCACTGTGCTGCCAGCATTGTGATTGCCCTGTAGCCAGAGAGATGCTGACTAACATGTAAAGTGCTATTTGACAGCACTGATCCATCCTTGACAAAAACATAACTCACACATTCCTTTAGTGAATACACTTCATCTTAGTGTCACAGACACATAATGCAGCATGGATTATTGGAATTATTTGGGCTTTACCTTGCACTAAACGTTATTCTCTTTATCCTGTATCTGTACGGTGTGGACAGCTCGATGCTAATCATGTGCAGGATGGAACTGCAGATGCTGGTTTAAACCGAAGATAGACACGAAAAGCTGGAGTAACTCAAGCGGGACAGGCAGCATCTCTGGCGAGAAGGAATGGGTGATGTTTTGGGTCAAAGGGCAAAGGACAAAGGGCATTTATTGTAACACACACCATTTCTGGTGCAGTGAAATTTGAGTTGGCATTTGCAGCACATAAAATAAAAGTAAGGCACCACATTAAAGAAGAATTTAACATCAAACATAGAAACACCCCCTCACAATGGTTCCCACTGTGAGGGAAGGCAGCAAAGTCCTGTCCTCTTCCTTCTTCACATCGTGGTCGGGGCCTATTTGAGGCCTCCGCAGTCGCCACAATGGATGCCCGATGTTTCAGGCCCTCTCACCGGATGATGGAGCTCCGGCGTCGGGAGAACACTCTTCAGCGACTTGGAGTGTCTGGAACGGCCGCTTGCTGCCAGAGACCATGGCTCCCGAAGTCCACGGGCCGCGCTGGTTGGAGCTCCGACACTGGCAATCTCGGCGAGAGACGCCAGGCTGTGCGGTGTTCAAAGTCAACGCCGCTGCAGCTGGAAGCTCTGCGGACCACACAGCTCCGCGATGTTGGAGTCGGCGGTCTCAGCACTCCGGAGCCCACCACACGGCGACCCGGGTAAGGCATCGCCTGCTCCGCGATGGTGCTTCAGCGCTGCGCAGCCACCGAAGCTGAGGTTCTGGCCGGTCCCGGCAGGAAACGCCGCTCCAGGCCCGTTGGTAGGCCGCGAGAAAGGGGCGAAGATGCGGCTCGGAGAAATGACCAGGTAGGGACTGAGAAAAACAGTTTCCCCCTTCACCCCCCCCACATAAAAAGATTAGACCTCCAAAATGAACTTTTCAGCATACTAAAACATTTCTAAAAGGGTGAAAGGACAGACAGCTGCAGGCTGGGCAGCCATACTCAATGGCGCCCCTACTCGAGGCCCTTCTTCATGTATAGTCTTCTCGCTACTGGTTAGCGCGCAACAAAAAAGGTTTTCACTGTACCTCGGAACACGTGACAATAAACTAAACTAAACGCGAGCTCCAACCCAACTTGCCCACACCAACCAACATTCCAATATCCCGCTAAACCTTTCCTATCCATGTACTTGTCCAAATGTCTTTTAAAAGCTGTTGTACCACCTGCCTCAACTACCTCCTCTGGCAGCTCGTTCCATACACCCGCCATCTTGAATTTCACACAAATGGTGGTGGGTGTATGGAACAAGCTGCCAGAGGAGGTAGTTGAGGCTGGGATTATCCCAACGTTTAAGAAACAGTTAGACAAGTACATGGATAGGACAGGTTTGGAGGGATATGGACCAAGCACAGGCAGGTAAGTACGTAAGTAAGTAAGTTTATTGGCCAAGTATTCACATACAAGGAATTTGCCTTGGTGCTCTGCCCACAAGTAACAACATGATATACAGTGACAGTTACGAATGAGTCCAGGTGGGGCTAGTGTAGCTGGGACATGTTGGCCGGTGTGCGCAAGATGGGCCGAAGGGCCTGTGTCATTGTATCTATGACTCTATGAATGGGCGACGTTTCGGGGTCGAGACCCTTCTTCAGACTTCCGATTCCTGCCGTTAGCGATGGCTTTGCCAGTGACGGTCAACGAACCCGCGGGAGTGTCGGTGTAAATAGTGTTTGCATCATCGTGCCAGGAGGAAATAAACTCAGCACATAAAATCTCACTCGAGCTTCAAGGTCTGGAATGTAACCCTGCTGGCATGGTTTGTGTCCGCTAACCAAGTATGCAGGAAATGCGGAGGCAATCGGCAACCTTATCTCCCGCACCAGTGAAACATGATCAGCATTGTGATTGGTGTGCGATCGCCGACATTCCTGTTATAAAGCGGGAATTTGATGCGGTGAGCCACAGAAATGATTCCATAAAGCTTTAACGAGGAGTGCCTGTGTTTTGGTGTCAATGCCCCTTCGCATTACCCCTTTGCTGGGATCACACAGCAGCAAATTTTGCTGCAAAATGTGTTCGCCCTGGATTATCAGTGAGTGGCAAAGCTCGCTGTTTCCTGGTTTGATGTTCCATTCAGCTTCAGTGAAACTGAGGTGCACTCATCTGTGGATTTTGTGCTTCAAACCAGACTCTTCGCCGTCGACTCCATCTACACTTCCCGCTGCCTCAGATAAACAGGCAACATTATCAAAGAAGGTACACAAAAAAGCTGGAGAAACTCAGTGGGTGCAGCAGCATCTATGGAGCGAAACGTTGCCTATTTCCTTCGCTCCATAGATGCTGCTGCACCCGCTGAGTTTCTCCAGCTTTTTTGTGTACCTTCGATTTTCCAGCCTCTGCAGTTCCTTCTCAATTATCAAATCACATTATCACATTATCAAAGACTTGTCCCGCCCCGGTTATCTGGCCCTCTCACAGATGAACTGAGGCCCAGGACAATTTCAACTTAGGAGGCCCCCAAACCAAGGTCAAGCAGAGGCCCCCAAATCAATCGACAATTGGTGCAGGAGTAGGTCATTCGGCCCTTTGAGCCAGCACCGCCATTCAATGTGATCATGGACGATCATCCACAATCAGTACACTGTTCCTGCCTTCTCCCCATATCCCCTGACTCCGCTAACTTTAAGAGCCCTATCTAGCTCTCTTTTGAAATTATCCAGAGAAACGGGCCTCCACCACCCTTTGAGGCAGAGAATTCCACAGACTCACAACTCTCTGTGAGAAAAAGTGTTTCCTCATCTCCGTTCTAAATGGCTTACCCCTTATTCTTAAACTGTGGTCGCTGGATACCTTTCAAGCAGACATGCCCATGCCCAATAGCCCTTGTTTCTTCCCCCCCCCCCTCCCTCTGATAGAGCCTGCCAGTCATTCCTCCTTCTCCCGCTCCCATATTTCACAAGGTACAGAAGTGTGAAAGCTCGCACCACCAGACCCAGGACCAGCTTCCTCCCCTCTGTTATAAATTCGGGTCCAGGCATCCTGAACATTCTATTAAAAAAAACCTCCCGCAACCTCCTTTAAAATTTGCCCGTCTCACCTCAAAGCTACGCCCTCTGGTCCTTGCCATTCCCACCCCTTCACTATCCAAGCCTCAACTTATTTCATAAACGTCTGTCCGGTCTCCCATTTAACCTCCGACCAGGACATATTTCTCTGGAATGCAGCACTTTGGGCGGCACGGTGACGCAGCGGGTAGTGCCGCTGCCTCACGGTGCCCGAGACCAGGGTTCAATCCAGAACTCGGCTGCTGTCTGTGTGTGGAGTTTGCATGTTCTCCCTGTGACCGCGTGGGTTTTCTCCGGGTGCTCCGTTTCCTCCCACATCCCAAAGACGTGCGGGTTTGTAGGCTAATTGGCCCTCTGTGTAAATTGCCCCCTAGTGTGTGGAAAGTGGGATAACATAGAACTAGTGTGAATGGGTGATCGCTGGTCGGCGTGGAGTCATAGGCCGAAGGACCTGTTTCCATGCTGTTTTTCTGCTGTTGCTCTGCCCTTGACCTGTATGAGCACTTACGGCCAAACGACCCATCCTGGCTTTAGGCCAGCCTGATTAAATCCAGCATGCCTGAAAACTGAAATGTTACCATGGAAACACTATGAAAACAGTCTCTGGACCTATGTCACTGCAATAATGAGAACTTTATTCTGCCCTCTGTATCTTCCCCTTTTCTCTATCATACACGGGTTTGTAGAAACAAGGAATTGCAGATGCTAGTTTACAAAAAAAAACACAAAGTGCTGGAATTATGTTTCGGTTCGGGAAATATTTCTCAGCGACTGAAGAAGGGTCCTGATCAGAATCGTCACCTATCCATGTTCTCCACAGATGCTGCCTGACCCGCTGAGTTACTCCAGCACTTGTGCTCTTAAGTTTGACTTGATTGTATTTATAAGACCATAAGACGTAGGAACAGAATTAGGCCATTCAGCCCATCGAGTATACTCCGCCATTCAATCAATGCTGATCTATCTTTCCCTCTCGACCCCATTCCCCTGCCTTCTCCCCATAACCTTTGATGCCTTTACTAATCAAAAATGTATCAATCTTGGTATTATCAGATTGGATCGGACAACATGCGATACAAAGTTTTCCATGTACCTCGGTACACGTGACAATTTTAAACCTAAACCAAACTTTAACCGAACATAAACACTTCCCAAAGGAATGTTGCAATTTGACTTGAGAGCAGTGCTGAACTACTATCTACCTCATTGGTGACCTCGGACTATCTTTGATCGGACTTTACTGGCTTTACCTTGCACTAAACGTTATTCCCTTATCATGTATCTGTACACTGTAGATGCCTCGATTGTAATCATGTATATTGTCTTTCCGTTGACTGGTTAGCACGCAACAAGGGGTTGGACAGGCTAGATACAGGAAGATTGTTCCCGATGTTGGGGAAGTCCAGAACAAGGGGACACAGTTTTAGGACAAGAGGGAAGTATTTTAGGACCGAGATGAGAAAATCATTTTTTACACAGAGAGTGGTGAATCTGTGGAATTCTCTGCCACAGAAGGTAGTTGAGGCCAGTTCATCGGCTAGATTTAAGAGGGAGTTAGATGTGGCCCTTGTGGCTAAAGGGATCAGGGGGTATGGAGAGAAGGCAGGGATGGGATATTGATTTGGATGATCAGCCATGATCATATTGAATGGCGGTGCAGGTTCGAAGGGCCGAATGGCCTACTCCTGCACCTATTTCCTATGTTTCTATGTTAACAAAAGCTTTTCACTGTACCTCGGTACACGTGGCAATAAACTAAACTGAACCTCTGAGTTCATTCTCCGAGAATAACTCAAAATGTGCTGATAAGGAAAGTGTGGTAAACTGAAATGGACAGTTCCTTGCACCGCCTCCGTCGGTCTGTAACTTTACTCTGCGGCTGCTGATATTAATTTCTGTCGTCTGCTGTGTAATTACCCATTGCAGGGAAATTAAACATGATGATTTACAGCATTCAATTATCACTTAGCAGGCTGATCTGTGAGACATTAACAGGAAACACTTGAAACCTTAGGAAGTGAACCCATGCATTAAATAAAATATCACTCAGCCGACAGCTATTGATATTTGTTCAGTCGAGCGGCGTGTTGTAATGGTGAGGAATGCGCTGGTCTCCAAACGACAATGAAGTGAGTGTGGGTGAACAGAGCCGCCCGCTCACAGTGATCTGAAGACTAACGTAGAGAAACGAGCCAAATATTGCTCACTCCAGGACCGTTCTGCTCAGCAAACACAAAATAACAATATATATAAATAAGGAATTGAAAATGAGAATTATTGAGTCATAGAATGATACAGCATGGAAACAGACCCTTTGGCCCAACTTGCCCACACTGGCCAAAATGGCCCGTCTACAGTGCACTAGTCCCACCTGCCTGCGTTTGGCCCACATCCCTCTAAACCTGTCCTATCCTTGTACCTGTTGAACGGTTTCTTAAACGTTGGGATAGTCCCAGCCTCAACTACGTCCTCTGGCAGCTCGTTCCATACGCCCACCACCCTCTGTGTGAGAAAGTTACCCTTCAGATTCCTATCAAATCTTTTTCCCCTTCACCTTAAACCTGTGTCCTCCGGTCCTCGATTCCCCTACTCTGGGCAAGAGACTCTGTGCAGTAATTGTCTAGTAATTAAACAATTAGAACTACTGGAATTGGTCAAACAGCACGGAAACAAGACGTGCAGGTTTGTAGGTTCATTGGCTTCTGTAAATTGTCCCTAGTTTGTAGGATAGTGCTAGTGTACGGGAGGATCGCTGGTCGACGCTGACTCCGTGGGCCTAAGGGCCTGTGTCCGCACTGTATCTCTAAAGTCTAAATTCAATCACAGAGGACATCAAAGTCAAAGTCAATTTTATTCCTCACATGCACCCGAAGGTGCAGTGAAATGAATTTGCCAGCAGCGATACACTTAAAAAGAACACACAATACACAATAGGATTTAACACAAACATCCACCACAGCATTCTTCACTGTGGTGGAAGGCAACAAAGTTCAGCCAGTCCTCCTTGTTCATCCGTGGTCGGGGCCATAAACCCTCCGTAGTCGCCGCTCCAGACGGCCCGATGATCAGACCCTCTCGTTGGGATGATCCAAACTCCGATGACAGGACGGACAAACACTCTGCAGTTGGAGAGCCCGAATCAACACTTCCCTTCCGGAGACCGCGGCTTGCGGGGCACGTTTTCTTTCACACAGAGGGTGGTGCGTGCCTGGAACGCGCTTCCAGGGGTGGTGGTGGAGGCAAGAACGATAGTGGCATTTAAGAGATTTTGGTTAGGCATGTGGATATGGAGGGGTGTCGATTATGTGCAGGCAGGTAAGAGTTGCTCTTGGCATCATGTTGGGCACAGGCATTGTGGGCCGAAGGGCCTGGTCCTGTGCCACAGTAGAAAATAGACACAGGAAATCTGGAGTAACTCAGAGGGTCAGGCAACATCTGTGGAGAACATGGATAGGTGACGTTTCACAGAGTGCTGGAGTAACTCAGCGGGTCAGGCAGCATCTCTGGAGAAAAGGAATGGATAGGCGTTTCACGTCTGAAGAAGGGTCTTGACCTGAAACGTCACCCATTCCTTTTCTCCAGATGCTGTCTGACCCGCTGAGTTACTTCAGCTTTTTGTGTCTATCTTCGGTTTAAACCAGCATCTGCAGTTCCTTCCCGCACATTCTATCTTTGACGGCCTCATTTAATTTTGGGCTTTGCACTTCAAAAGAAGTGTGGTGTCTGTGGAGAGAAAGCAAAGCAGTTTTTTTTACTGTGATATCAGCAGTTGGAGGATTCGGTAGTGAAAAAAGACACAAAGTGCTGGAGTAACTCAGCGGATCAGGCAGCATCTGTGGAGAACATGGATAGGTGACGTTTCACAAAGTGCTGCAGTAACTCTGCGGGTCAGGCAGCATCTGCGGAGAACATGGATAGGTGACGTTTCGAGTCAAGACCCATTCTGTGAGAACAAAAAGAAAGAGAAAGGGGAGAAGAAATGGGAAGTAAAAAATGGAAATCTCTGCAACTAATTCTTTCAAAAGGACAATTGATCTTTTGCTCTTTTTGCTCTTTTTAAAAAGACGTTCTTATTTTGAGCTGCGCCCTGTATTAAAGTTGCATCTGACCTTTTCTCCTTGTCTGAGTGTGGCTACATCCTGCTGCAATATTTATAAGCACTTATCTCATTTTTGCTTTTGCTTCAGTGACTGACTAACGTCAAAAGCCATTAGTTCCTCAGACTGTGTCGGCGTGGGCAACAAATACCAAGCATCCACGGCGTCTAAAATCTTAAAATAAAAGTAAATAGATGCAGGTAAAATGTTGGGGGAGTCCAGAACCACGGGGTCACAGTTTAAGAATAAGGGGTAAGGCCGTTTAGGACTGAGACGATTCACCCAGAGATTTGTGAATCTGTGGAATTCTCTGCTGTAGAAGGTAGTGGAGGCCGATTCACTGGATGTTTTCAACAGAGAGTTAGATTTAGCTCTTAGGGATCGCGGAATCAAGGAATATGGGGAAAAAGCAGGAACGGGGTACTGATTGTGGATGATCAGCCATGATCGTATTGAATGGCGGTACTGGCTCGAAGGGCCGAATGGCCTACTCCTGCACCTATTTCCTAGGTTTCTATGTAACTCCAAGAACTACGGCAAACTGATCAACTGATTTACTGCTAAGAGAATGTTTGAGAAAGAACTACAGATGCTGGAAAAATCGAAGGTAGACAAAAAATAATTCCTTCGCTCCATGGATGCTGCCTCACCCGCTGAGTTACGCCAGCTTTTTCGTCTACTGCAAACAGAAGCTTAATTTAAATTGATCTGACTGAATGATTATCAAATTATTATTATTTCACAACACAATTTAATGGTGATTAGAATGATAACATGCACGGTTTGATGTTAAAACAGATCATTAGACAAGCCACATCCCGTAATGAAAGTTCCTACAAGAAGACTTGTATCTGATGTTGGGGATTTAATGTAATTATTTATTGGGCAAAATGCCTGATAAAATGGAAGTTTGTCTTGCTGCATTGGAGGTTTAGAGATACAGCGCGGAAACAGGCACTCCGGTCCACTGAGTCCGCGCCGACCTGCGATCCCCGCACATTAACACTATCCTACACACACTAGGGCAATTTACATTATGTACCAAGCCAATTAACCTACAAACCTGCACGTCTTTGAAGTGTGGGAGGAAACCGAAGAGCTCTGAGAAAACCCACGCAGGTCACGGGGAGAACGTTCAAACCCCGTACAGGCAGCACCCGTAGTCAGGATGGAACCCGGGTCTCTGGCGCTGTGAGGCAGCAACTCTACCGCTGTGCCACCGTGCCGCCCACCATGAGGGAGAAAAGTAAGATTGTCAAAGACTCTGTGTGGTAAGTCAGTAAATAAACGTAGAGCATTGAACAGTACAGCACAGGAACCGGCCCTGTGGCCTACACTGTCTATGCCGAACATGATGCCACGATAACCTCTCCATCATTCCCTTTGCTCCACCTATTGTACTTGAGTTTGACCTAATAGCAGCTGTGTATAGCATTAACTGAGCTGTTGGGGTAGCATGCAGAACAGTGGATGACACGGTGGCACAGCGGTAGAGTTGCAGCCTCATAGCACCAGAGACCCAGACAATAGACAATAGACAATAGGTGCAGGAGTAGACCATTCGGCTCTTCGAGCCAGTACTGCCATTCACTGTGATCATGGCCGATCATCCACAATCAGTATTCCGTTCCTGCCTTCTCCCCATATCCCCTGACTCCGCTATTTTTAAGAGCTCTATCTAACTCTCTCTTAAAAGCCTCCAGAGAATTGGCCTCCACTGCCTTCTGAGGCAGAGAATTCCACAGATCCACAACTCTCTGGATAAAAAAGTTTTTCCTCATCTCCGTTCCAAATGGCTTACCGCTTATTCTTAAACTGTGGCCCCTGTGACTCCCCCAACATCGGGAACATGTCTCCTGACTCTAGCGTGTCCAATCCCTTAATAATATGAATAATATGCTTCAATAAGAAATCCTCTCATCCTTCTAAATTCCAGCGTATACAAGTGCAGCCGCTCCATTCTATCAACATACAACAGTCCCGCCATCCCGGGAATCTACGCTGCACTCCCTCAATAGCAAGAATGTCCTTCCTCAAATTTGGAGACCAAAACTGCACACAATACTCCAGAAGTGGTCTCACTAGGGCCCTATACAACTGCAGAAGGACCTCTTTGCTCCGATACTCAACTCTTCTTGTTATGAAGGCCAACATGCCATTCGCTTTCTTCACTGCCTGCTGTACCTGCATGCTTAGGAGACCCAGGATCGATCCGTGATGCTGTCTGTGTGGAGTTTGTACGTTCTGCCTGTGACCACATAAGTTCCTCCGGGTGCTCCGGTTTCCTCCCACATCCCAAAGACGTGCAGGATTGTCGGTTAATCGGCCCTTTGTAAATTGCCCCGTGAGTAGGGAGTGGATGAGCAAGTGGGACAACATGGAACTAGTGTGAACGGCAGTTGGCGTGGACTCGGTGAGCTGAAGGTAGAGACTGTGGAGGGAGGAACTGCAGATGCTGGTTTATACTGAAGATAGACACAAAGTGCTGGAGCAACTTAGCAGAGAACGGGTGATGTTTTGGGTTGAAACCCTTCTTCAGACTGAATGTAGAGGGGGCTGGTGAGCTAAGCTGATGGGCCTGTTTTCATGCTGTATCGCTAAACACAACATGAAAAATCAAACGACAGACACAAAAATCGACGCCTATTCCACCTCTCCATAAATACTGCCTCACTCGCTGAGTTTCTCCAGCATTTATGTCGACTCACAAAAATCTGGAGTAAATCAGCAGGTCAGACACCATTTTTATTTTTTTTTATTTTAGAGATACAGAGGGGAAACAGGCCCTTTGGCCCATCGAGTCCACACCGGCCAGCGAACCCCGCACACTAATACTACCCTACACACACTAGGGACAATTTACACACTTACACCAAGCCAATTAATCTACAAACCCGCATGTCTTTGGAGTGTGGGAGGAAAGCGAAGATCTCGGAAAAAACCTACGCAAGTCACGGGTAGAACGTACAAACTCCCTACAGACAGCACCCGTAGTCGGGATCGAACCCGGGCCTGTGGTGCTGCAAGCGCTGAAAGGCAGCAACTGCCGCTGCGCCACTGTGACCGCCCAAACATTTCTCTCTAGAGAGAAGGAATAGGTGACGTTTCGGGTCGAGACCCTTGTGTTCACTGTACCTGGATGATGCACATGACCATAATCATCCTATCACCTGGTCCCAGAAGGTTGTGTTTGTGGGGTAACATTGAGCTGAGAGGAGAGCGTGTGTTTTGCTTTGGCCCTGGGTTTGTGAAGCTGTGAGTGATGTGTTGACCTGGTTCGTGGAGCTGTGAAATCTGCAAACACTTACGCTGCTGCCTGGGATCAGTGATGAAGCTGCTTGCTCGAGTGAAGGGACATCAACCACCTGTTTGTGCATGTAGGGCCTGCACACTTGCATCCCCTGAGCCCGTCTGAGAGGATTCATCGCGACTAAAAGCCTGCAGCGTTGTGATCATCAGCGGGTGTAATGCTTGCTGCTTGGTCTGGCAGCTGCAGTGGCTTTGCTGCCAAGGAGTGATCCAGCTCCAGTCTGTCTGTGCAGACTCTCTCCTCTCCCGAACGCATTGTCCTCCCTAACGCAAACCCATTGCGACTCCTGTAATAAGAATGGTGGCGCAGCGGAAGAGTTGCTGCCTCACAACACCAGAGACTCGGGTTCCATCCTGACTACGGGCGCTGTCTGTATGGAGTTTGTCCGGTTTCCCCGTGACCCACGTGGGCTTTCTCCGGGTGCTCCGGTTTCCTCCCACGCTCCAAAGACGTGCAGGTTTGTACGTTAATTGTGTGTAGGGAATAGGGTTGCCAACTTTCTCACTCCTGAATAAGGGACAAAAGGTCAAAATACGGGACAAATTCCCGATGGCTTTCGGCCATGGCGGTGAATGATGAATTGGCCCGGTTGCTGGACTGCACACAAAGCCCAGCCGCGGGCCAGCTGAGGAGTTTTGGCGTGCAGGCCACGTTAATTGTGTGCGCAAAGTCCGGTTGCCAACTCATTCTCACTCCTGAATAAGGGAGGGGTGGTGGGTGAGGGGGGGCTGGACGTGAAGGTCCGGACTGCTGGTCAGGCAACGACGACGGGGCCCCGGGCGAGGCGCTGCTGCTGCTGCAGCTACGGTCTGCAATACGTCGGACGGGGGGGCTGGACGTGGTCCTGACCCGACAGTCCCCACGACCATAATAGCAGCAGTCAAATACGGGACAAGCGCGGTCCTGTACAGGACAAACCAATTTAGCCCAATATACGGGATGTCCCGGCTAATACGGGACAGTTGGCAACACTATTAGGGAGTGGAGAGCATCCGTAATCAGGGTCTCTGACACTCTACCGCTGCGCCAATGTGCCATAAGTCATTGATTTACCGCACGCAGGCGCAGGGGCTGAGTTGAAAGAACAATGCTGTCACATTCACCGCAATGTAATGTAGATTCATCTCACAACTAGTGACTTGCTTCTCACAATTTGTTTCTTTGACTCTCCTGCCTTTTACAAGCAGCTTCCAATAGCCGAGCGCACAAGTAGGTCAGGCTATTTTAATCTGCTGTTGGTGTGATTCCCTCAAGGTGCCAAAGATTTATGAAAGGCAAGACAAGAGAAGCAATAGCTGTCGGCTCATATTGTGAAACATTGCTTTTGAATGATGGAAAGATGCAGAGTGGTAACGGGCCCTTCGGCCCACCGAGTCCACGCCGACCATCGATCACCCGTACGCATTCGTTCTGAAGGAGGGTCTCGACCCGAAACGTCGCCCATTCCTTCACTCCGGAGATGCTGCCTCACCCACTGAGTTACTCCGGCTTTTTGTGTCTACCTTCCATTTTAGCAGCATCTGCAGTTCTTTCTTACACACTAGTTCTACCTTATCCCACTTTCTCATCCACTCCCTACACACTAGGGGGCAATTTACAGAGGGGCGATTAACCTACAGACCCGCACGTCTTTGAGATGAGGGAGGAAACCAGAGCACCCGCAGGAAACCCGCGTGGCCACAGGGGGAACGTGCAAACTCCACACAGACAGCACAAGAGGTCAGGATCGAACCTGGGTCTCTGGCGTTCGTGCTGCCCTGGTTTGTTCAGGCCTTTGTTCCAAAAGAAATTTGCTCAGGTTACTTAACTGAAAATTCTTAGCGTAAAATATGAAATATAAAAGATAAAATAATTAACGATTGAACAGTACGAAGCATTTGTCTGACTGTGTTGGATATATTTCAGTGGCGCAGCGGTAGAGTTGCTGCCTCACAGCGCCAGAGACCTGGGTTCCATTCTGACTACGGGTGCTGCCTGTGTTGGATATGTGTTGGAAACTGTTCCTGTAAGACGGGATTGTAGATCTGGCCAGCGTGCAAATACTCGCCTGGGTCGGACGCCATCTTGGAAACATCAGATGAGGCGTCGTCTGAAGTTGACAGGAAATTAAATTGGATCTGAGCAGCAATTGGCAGAATCTGCAGAGAAACAATGTAAATGGTTATTCCAGCCTTGCCTCAACTCCGGCCAAAGCGGTGTTTCAGGGAAGTGGAATCATCTCTGGAGGTCATGAGGAATTCCCATTATCCTGCCATCATTCTGTCTCTGCAACATGCAATAGGAACACAGCAACCTGGTGGCAATATTCACCATCATCCTTCCAGATACAGGACCACCAACAATAGACCATAGACAATGAGTGCACGGGTAGGCCATTCGGCCCTTCGAGCCAGCACCGCCATTCAATGTGATCATGGCTGATCTTCCACAATCAGTACCCAGTTCCTGCCCTCTCCCCATATCCCCAGACTCCGCTATCTCTTAGAGCTCTATCTTACGGGCCTGTCCCACTTGGGTGATTTTTTTAGGCGACTGCCAGTGAATAGGACAATGGAATTCGCCGAAGTCAGCACCAACGACAACCAACGACAGCCCAAACTGTCGCCACTGTTGCCGAAGATTTTTCAACATGTTGGAAACTTTTCGGCAGTCGCCTGTAGTTGATTAAAAATTCGCCTAAGTGGGACAGGCCGATAACTCTCTCTTGAAAGCATCCAGAGAATTGGTCCGGCACCTTCTTAAATCTGGACATAATTACGAGCGCGTGCTTGAAGACACCCGACAATGTGCCCCCCTAGGCCGGGTGAGGCGGCCAATCTCGACCTCATCGGGACTTCCGCAGCCGATCGGCGGGTGGAATCTGCCCCCTGCGGCCGGGGCTCTGGAACTCTGGCCCAGCCAGAGCCGGCAGATCCGTTCCCATACCCGACTTCTGAAGCCGACTTTGTGGAGTGGAGGCCAGTTCTCTGGATGCTTTCAAGAGAGAGTTAGATAGAGCTCTTAAAGATAGTGGAGTCAGGGGATATGGGGAGAAGGCAGGAACAGGGTACTGTTTGTGGATGATCAGCCATGATCACATTGAATGGCGGTGCTGGCTCGAAGGGCGAATTGGCCTACTCCTGCACCTATTGTTTATTGTCTAATGTCCTCAGTTGCCCACCTTGAGAGGTTTGTGCCAGCACGATACCACTCCACAGAGCAGTCAGAGTCTGACGAAGGGTCCCGACCCCAAACGCCGTCTGTCCATTCCCTCCGCAGATGCTGCCTGACCCACTGAGTTCCTCCAGCACTTTGTGATTGGCTCCAGAGTCCAGCATCTGCGGTTCCTTGTCTCTGACGTCTTGGTCTACTTGAACTGCATTCCCAGCACTATAAGAAAAGGCTTAAATTCAGAAAATCTACTTGTCTTATTAGAAAAGAAAAGAAAACCTATTAAAACATTTCCCACGGTCTTTGACACCAGTAAAATTGTATGCAAAGCCAGATACTAATACATAACTTCCTAATGGTTTATTATTTTCCTTAAAGTAAATTGGCTATTGTTGTTTGCAAATGTTGATGTTCCTCATTCAGAGTACAGTGAGTAATCATAAAATAGTCACTCAGCATGAAAACAGGCCCCGTGGCCCAACTTGCCCAACGCCGACCACCATCATAACCAGAATCATAATCGTAATCATACTTTATTAGCCAAGTATGTTTTGCCACATACAAGGAATTTGATTTGCCATACAGTCTTACCAATAAAAAGCAACAGAACACACAAAATACATTTTAACATGAACATCCACCACAGTGACTCCTCCACATTCCTCACTGTGATGGAAGGCGAAAAAAAAGTTCAATCTCCTTCCTTGTTCTCCTTCCTTGCGGTCGTGGGCCTTGAGCCCTCCGTTGACGGGACGATCTTGGCTCCCGGCAGTCGGGCCCACAAGCTCCTGCATGTTGTACCTGCCTCAACCACCTCTCCTGGCAGCTCGTTCCACATAACCACTGCCTTCTGTGTTAAAAAGCTGCCCCTTAAGTTCCTATTAAATCATTCCACTCTCACCTTAAACCTATCCACTAGTTCTTGTTTCCCCTTACTCTGGGTAAAAGATTCTGGTGCATTCATCTGATCTATTCCCTTCATGATTTGATGCACCTCTATAAGATCGCGCCTCAACCTCCTGCGCTCCAAGGATTAAAGTCCTAGCCTGCCCAACCTCTCCCTGTATCTCAGGCCCTCAAGTCCTGGCAACATCCTCAAATCGTCTCTGCACCTTTTCCAGCTTAACAAAATCCATCCTGCAGCTGGGAGACCAAATCTGAACACTTACTCCACTGTGAAGGCGAAAAAAAGTTAAATCTCTCCCTTCTTTGTCCTCCAGTGGTCGGGGGCCTCGAACCTTCCGTTGACAGGACCATCTTACTCCTGTAGCCAGCGGCGGGCCTCCTCGTCGGGTCGATCAGGCTCCTGCAATGGGGGGGAATCTAAGCTCCCTCACGCCGGGCGATCTATCCCGGGTCAGGGCTGGTCGAACGTCATGCGGCTTTTGGAGCTCCTGACATCTACCGTCTCAACCCGAGACTGCGAGCTCCTCAATGTTAAAGTCCGCAGGCCGTGGTTGGAACGTCGATCCCAGGCAAGGAATCGGCTCCGATGGTAAGTCCGCGCCCCGCGGTGGGGCCCAAAGTCAGTCCAGAACGAGGCCTCCAGCTCCACGATGTTAGGCCGCAGAGCAACCGGAGATACGATCTGGAAAACAATTGCATCTTTAGCAAGGTAAGAGACTGGAAAAATGTTTCCCCGACTCCCTTCCCCACCCCCCACGTAAAACAAACCAGAGAACATTAACATACACATTTAAAATACACAAAAAAAAGACGAAAAGGACAGACAGACTGTTGGGGAGGCTGCCATCGCAGCGCCACCCGGTGGAATAAGATGCCTTATCTCTGCTAGTCCCAGCTGTCTGCATTTGGCCCATATCCCTGTAAGCCTTTCCTATCTACGTACTTGCCTCATTGCCTCTTAGATGTCGACGATAGACACAAATAGCTGGAGTAACTCAGCGGGACAGGCGGCATCTGTGGAGAGAAGGAGTGGGCGACGTTTGGCGTTGAGACCCTTCTTACTTCTTTGAGATGTGACCACAGGACCTCCTCTGGCAGCTTATCCCAACCACCTCAGTTGATCCAGGATGACAGAGACACAAGGAACTGCAGGTGCTGGAAGCTTGTGTAAAAGGCAAGGTGCTGGAGGAACTCAACGGGTCAGGCAGCATCACTGTACACAGACCTCTTTCATTGTTCACTAATTGCATCCATCAGTCCTTGAATTGAGCACAGATTTATGTTTACATACCATCCTAACTTGTTGGTATCGAGGGACTCTGCAAAAGTGTTATCTGTCCAATGCCGCACCGAAGACCCGGGTTCGATCCCGACTACGGGTGCCGTCTGTACGGAGTTTGTACGTTCTCCCCGTGACCTGCGTGGGTTTTCTCCGAGATCTTCGGTTTCCTCCCGCACTCCAAAGCCGTATGTGGGTTAATTGGCTTGGTAAAAAATGTAAAAATTGTCCCTAGTGCGTGTAGGACAGTGTTAATGTTAAAAAAAAAGTACTGAGTGATGCTTTACCTTGAGCTTTTCAGCGTACTACATCCTGATCCTGATCCAGGATGGCATTTTGGGTCGGAATCCTTCTGCAGACTGTGAGTCAGTGGAGAGGAAAACTGGAGGTATGAAAATGCTCTGGAGGCCCTGACTACATGTTGATGTGGCAGCCATCTCTTCCAGTTCAGCTGCTGATGCACAGCTGGAGAAGGGAACGGAAATGCGTTCCAGGCTTAGAAAGGATCCACTCTGAATCTGTACGAACAATGCCCAAGGCATCCACTCTCTGAACAACTGCCAGCTTCACAATTCAATTTATGTGACTAACGAGAGTACGAAATCAAAAGGTTACACCGGTTGCAATCTGCCAACCCACCTGCCCTCATGGTTTATCCTGACCAGCAATCTGAAATCATAAAACATAGAACAGTACAGCACAGCAACAGGCCCTTCGGCCCATAATGCCCGTGTTGAACTTGATGCGGAGTTAAATTATTCTCCTCTGCCTGCACGTGATCCATATCCCTCCATTAAATCCCCATCAGAAAGCCTTTGAAATGCAACTATTGTAACTGGTTCCGCCATCACCCCTGGCAGCGCGTTCCAGGCACCCACCACTCTCTCTGTAAAAATACTTGCCTTGTGCTAGGGTTTGCCAACTGTCCCATACTGGCCGGGATATCCTGTATATTGGGTTAAATTGGTTTGTCCCGAACGGGACTGCCCTTGTCCCGTATTTGACCGCTACTACTCGGGTCGAGGGGACTGTCGGCCCGGAGAGCCGCATAAGGCCCCGCCTCGCCCGTCCCGACGTAGTGCAGCCCATGGAGTGCAGCAGCAGCAGCAGCAGCAGCAACGCCTCGCCCGTGGCCACGTCGGTCGGTCGGCAGCCCGGCCAGCTGTCCGACCTTCAGACCTTCGTTTACTGCCGACCCCACCAACACCCCTCCTTCTCACGGCCGATCCATGAGTTGGACGGGGCGCCGGACTTTGTGCGCGACGTCGCGCGGCCCGGGCCAAAACTCCTCAGCTGGCCCACCGGCTGGGCTTTGTGTGCAGTTCAGTACCCGGGCCAACTCATCATTCACCCAGACATGGCCGAGTCGGTCAACGAATTGCCGTCGGGAACTTGTCTCGTATTTTGACCTTTTGTCCCTTAATTGGGAATGAGAAAGTTGTCAACCTTAGACACGCATCTCCTTTAAACTTTGTCCCTCTCAATTGAAAGTGATGCTCTCTTCTCTTTGACATTTCCATCCTAGGGGGTAAAAAAGTTCTGACTCTCTACCCTATCTACGCCTGTTGCAGTTTTATAAACCTCTATCAGGTCTCTCCACAACCACCGACGCTCCAGAGAAAACAATCCACGTTTTTCCAACCGTTCATTTTATCTAATACCTTCCAATCCAGGTAGCATTCTGGTAAAAAGTGCGTATGAAAGAACTGCAGATGCTGGTTTAATTTGAAGGTAGACCCAAAATGCTGCAGTAACTCAGCGGGTGAGGCAGCATCTCTGGAGAGAAGGAATAGGCGATGTTTCGAGTGGAGACCCTTCTTCAGTCTGATTTCCATCACCTCCCTGAGCAGTTTTAATTAATTTTGCATTTGTTGCCATATTTAAATGTAGCAGTTCACCAGACACTGATAATGTTTGAGAAAGAACTGCAGATGCTGGAAAAATCGAAGGTAGACAAAAAATGCTGGAGAAACTCAGCGGGTGAGGCAGCATCTATGAAGCGAAGGAATAGGCGGCGTTTCGGATCGAGACACACAACTAGTAAGTGCTGGAGATGGGAAGGTGAGATGGGAAAGATTTAATAGGAACCTGAGGGGTAACTTTTATTTCACACAAAGGGTGGTGGGTGTGTGGAACGAGCTGCCGGAGGTGGTAGTTGAGGCAGGCACCATCACAACATTTAAAAAAACATTTGGACAGGTACATGGATAGGACAGGTATTGAAGGAACTGTGCCAAACGCAGGCAGGTGGGATTAGTGTTACTTGGTCAGTGTGGGCAAGTTGGGCCGAAGGGCCTGTTCCCACTCTATAATTATGATGGACATTGCCAGGAATCTGCATCATTAATAAGGATTATTGTGATAAATGTAATTGATTTGAGCACAAATGTATATTGGTTGGTTATTAATTTCACAGACGACCCCCCTTACTGGCAACAGTAAGGAAGGTTATCACTCTATTTTGGAGTTGCTCGATCTTCCCTGGCTCATCTCCAGTTGGTTCAAAATGCTGCTGCTCGCCTTTTAACTGGAACTCGAAAGAGGGAGCACATAACGCCAATTCTGGCCTCCCTCCACTGGCTCCCGGTGCACTTTCAAATTCATTTTTAAATTCTTTTATTTGTTTTTAAATCTTTAAATGGGCTTGCCCCGCCTTACCTCTCTGAGCTGCTTCATCCATACGCTCCTGCCCGGTGCCTTAGGTCAGCTGATCAGCTGCTCCTGGAGGTACCGAGGTCTAAGCGGAAGCTCAGAGGGGATAGAGCCTTCTCTGTTGCTGCTCCGGCACTATGGAACACTCTGCCGTTGCACATCAGACAGGCCCCCTCACTGTCCATCTTCAAAACCAGTATTAAAACACATTTATATTCCTTGACTTTTGACCCTGCTTGAGACTTTGCTCCTGTTTTAGTGCTTTTAATGTTTTTAATTTTATTGTTTTTACTCTCTCTTTTAATGTTTTTATTGTTGTGTAATAACGTTTTGTCCATGATTAGTCATGTACAGCACTTTGTTGCAACAGTGGTTGTTTTTAAAGTGCTCTATAAATAAAGTTATTATATTATTATGTGATAGGAGTGAAAGTTAGGCCATTCGGCCAATCAAGTCTAGTCCGCCATTCAATTAGGCTGATCTATCTCTCCCTCCTAACTCCATTCTCCTGCCTTCTCCTCATAACCTCTGACACCCGTACTAATCAAGAATCTATCTATCTCTGCCTTAAAAATACCCACTGACGGCCTCCACAGCCCTCTGTGGCAAAGAATTCTACAGAATCACCACCCTCTGACTAAAGAAATCCCTCCTCATCTCTTTCCAAAAACAATGTCCTTTAATTCTGATTAAGGACGGTTGTTCAGCGGTAGAGTTGCTGCCTAACAGCGCCGGAGACCCGGGTTCGATCCTGACTACGGGTGCTGTCTGTACGAGTTTGTACGTTCTTCCCGTGACCTGCGTGGGTTTTCTCTGAGATCTTCGGTTTCCTCCCGCACTGCAAAGGCGTATGTGGGTTAATTTGGTATAAATGTAAACAAAACACTTGTCCCTTGTGGGTATAGGATAGTGTTAGTGTGCGGGGATCGCTGGTCGGCGCGGACCCGGTGGGCCGAAAGGGCCTGTTTCCGTGCTGTATCTCTAAACTAAACTGATGTTGTCGCAGTAGACAGTGGGATATCAATCAACTAAGGAGGTTGGTGGGGAAATGGCAGATGGAGTTTAATCCAGGCAAGTATGAGGTGTTGCAAGCTGGCTGCTCCTTGGAGAGTTGTCAGTGATTTTCTCTGCATTTTAAAAATATGTTTATTTGCACGGAGATCTTAAGAGTTTTCTAACAAATGTCTGTCAGCCATTCCGTGCTGTTAGTACGATGATATGTCTGGGGACGGTGAAAGTCTGTCAGATTTTCCACATATCATTTTTTAATAATTGAGGTTATGAATATGATTTATAATTTGTAAGAATATAATTTGTACAAGACGTTGCCAGCGTGGCTGCATTTGGAGCATTATATTCAGTTGCTAAAGGAAAAATGTCGGTAATGTGGAAAGAGTGTAGAGACGATTTGTGAGGATGTTGCCAGCACTCGAGGGCTTGAGCTACAGAGAGAGGTTGGGGCAGGCTAGGACTTTATTCCTTGGAGCGCAGGAGGATGAGGGGTGATCTTATAGAGGTGTACAAAATCATGAGGGGACTAGATGAGCCTTGCTTTCCCTCTCTCTCCATCCCTCCCCCTTCCCAGTTCTCCGACCAGTCTTACTGTTTCCAACCACATTCTATCTCTGGTTACACAAAAAAGCTGGAGAAACTCAGCGGGTGCAGCAGCATCTATGGAGCGAATCCTTCGCTCCATAGATGCTGCTGCACCCGCTGAGTTTCTCCAGCTTTTTTGTGTAACCTTCGATTCTCCAGCATCTGCAGTTCCCTCTTAAACACATTCTATCTCTGCTTGCTTTGTTGTTGGACTGTCACCTTGTCGAGGTGGAGAAGCTTGTGTGGACCTGAGATCCTGAGAGTGATGCCATCTGGAGCTATGCTCCTGGTAGGGCCACTCATGGCGGTAAGGTCGAGGGGGAGATCCCTGACATAGAGCAATCCAACCAAGACCTCGACGGTGGAACAGGCGGAGGAAGATGGCTGACCTTAGTGGAGCGTCACAACGGCTGGGAAGGCGGATCCTGACCCAGATCTGTCAAGGACCGTGGGGTGGCTGTCTGTGCGCCAGTCTCCCCACGATAAACAAAGTCACGCACAGGCGTCCTCCATATAGGGAATAGCACCCTGGAGACCCCCATGGTCAGCCATGACCGAGGGGGGATAAGAAGTTTTGTCGTTAGTGTCTCCGAGAAAATTCTACATTTTCCTTGACCTCCATCCCCTTTGTCCTATTTTCACACCTCACGCTTCCTTATCTATGTATCAGGCTGAAGAAGGGTCTCGACCCAAAACGTCACCCATTCCTTCTCTCCAGAGATGCTGCCTGTCCCGCTGTTACTCCAGAATTTTGTGTCTACCTTCGGCTGAGTCTTTTACACCCAGGGTTAAGGGAATCAAAAACCAGGGGACCTAAGTTTGAGGTGAGAGGGGGAATATTTAATACGGACCTCGGGTGCAACATTTTCACACAAAATATACGGAACGAGCTGCCCGAGGAGGTAGTTGAGGCAGGTACTAAAACATCATTTGGACAGATTCATGGATTAGAAAGATTGTGGGCTAAACATGGGTCTGAAGGCACTCCAGCCTCACCCGCTGAGTTGCTCCAGTGTCTATCTTTCATTTAAACCAGCATCTGCAGTTATTTCTTACACATGGGTAAATAGGACTAGCTTAGATGGGGCAGCTTGGAAGAGACGGAACGAAGGGCCTGTTTCCATGCTGTATGACTCGATGAATCAAAATACACTATCATTATAATAATTCCATCAACAGTAATGTCCTTGCACAGACATAGTCCCTAAAACGTTGCTTCCATCGTGGCTTGTTCATTCAAGACGTGCCGGCATGGGCAAGATGGGCCGAAGGGCCTGTTTCCACACTGTATCCATGTCGCTTTCATTGGCAGCTGCCGGTTCTACACAGGGTCACCACTCTAATTGATCAGTTCTTGGAGGAAACCCTCGCAAGGTCGCGGGGAAAACAATGGAGCATTGTGGGCTCCATATTTCCTTGAACATCTGTGCCGGTTTTGATTTGTCCTTTTCCTACCTTTCATTCATTTATTCTTTGTATCTTTTCATACCTCACCCCTGAGGCATCACCCATTCCTTCTCTCCAGAAATGCTGCCTGACCCACTGGCCAGAGTGAGTCCCACCGTAAATTGGAGGAGCAGCACCTCATATTTTACTTGGGTAGTTTACACCCCAGCGGTATGAACATTGACCTCCAATTTCAGGTAGTCCCTGCTTTCTCCCTCCTTCTCCTTCTCCTCCGCTTCCCAGCTCTCCCACAGCCCATTGTCTCCGCCTCTTCATTTCTTCTTCCCGCCCCCCCCACCCCCACATCAGTCTGCAGAAGAGTCAAGACCCGAAACGTTGCCTATTCCTTCGCTCCATAGATGCTGCCTCATCCGCTGAGTTTCTCCAGCATTTTTGTCTACCTTCGATTATTCCAGCATCTGCAGTTCCTTCTTAAACACTGAGTTACTCCAGCATTTTGTGTCTATCTTCAAACTAAAAAAAAACCTCCTGTTTTCTTGCTGCAGTGTTTCTGGACTGCCGCCAATGTTTGTATTATTAGCCACGCTGCTGCATAGGATATTCTGATTATTGCAATACTGACAATCTGCAAGTAACTTATACATTTAGATCTGGTCAAATGTTTCCGTGTGTTTGTGGGACTTTTCTGTGTACTTTGACATGCTTTGACATTCCATTAAAATATAGTTTCAATTAATGTTGGACTACTGAGTATCAAACTTTGGCTAATTTAATCGTCTGATCAATTGAAAAAAACATCTGCTCATTTAATTTCTAGCACATGTTACAGACAGGTTACAGAAGTAGTAAACACTGCCCAGTCCATCATCGGCTCTGACCTTCCTTCCATCGAGGGGATTTATCGCAGTCGCTGCCTCAAAAATGCTGGCAGTACAAGTATCATCAAAGACCCACACCATCCTGGCCACACACTTATCTCCCTGCTACCTTCAGGTAGAAGGTACAGGAGCCTGAAGACTGCAACAACCAGGTTCAGGAATAGCTACTTCCCCACAGCCATCAGGCTATTAAACCTGGCTCGGACAAAACTCTGATTATTAATAACCCATTTTCAGTTATTTGCACTTTATCATCTATTTATTCATGTGTGTATATATTTATATTATGGTATATGGACACACTTATCTGTTTTGTAGTAAATGCCTAATATGTTCTGTGTGCTGAAACAAAGCAAGAATTTCATTGTCCTATACAGGGACACATGACAATAAACTCACTTGAACTTGAACTTGAACTTGGACTTTGTGTCTTTATGTTTGATTTATCTTTTCACAGAGGGTCGTGTGTTTTTTAAAGTACACAGGATTTTAAATTGAGTGGTGTAATTTAGGTTTAGGCTTTTTATCATCACGTTTACTGAGGTACAATAGACAATAGACAATAGGCGCAAGAGTAGGCCATTCGGCCCTTCGAGCCAGCACCACCATTCAATGTGATCATGGCTGATCATCCACAATCAATACCCCGTTCCTGCCTTCTCCCCATATCCCCTGACTCCGCTATCTTTAAGAGCCCTATCTAGCTCTCTCTTGAAAGTATCCAGAGAACCAGCCTCCACTGTCCTTTGAGGCAGAGAATTCCACAGACTCACAACTCTCTGTGCAAAAAAAGTGTTTCCTCGTCTCTGTTCTAAATGGCTTACCCCTTATTCTTAAACTGTGGCCCCTGGTTCTGGATTCCCCCAACATCGGGAACATGTTTCCTGCCTCTAGCGTGTCTTAACCCTTAACAATCTTATGTGTTTCAATAGGATTCCCTCTCATCCTTCTAAACTCCAGAGTGTACAAGCCCAGCCGCTTCGGGTCGAGACCCGAAACGTCACCTATTCCTTCGCTCCGTAGATGCTGCCTCACCCGCTGAGTTTTTCCAGCATTTTTGTCTATCTTCAATTTTTCCAGCATCTGCAGTTCTTTCTTAAACAGTTTGGATCTATCTCTGCCTTAAAAATATCCACTGACTTGGCCTCCACAGCATTCTGTGGCAAAAAAATCCACCGATTCACCTCCCTCTGACCAAAGAAATTCTTCCTCATCTCCTTCCTAAAAGAACGTCCTTTAATTCTGAGGCTGGGACCTCTAGTCCTAGACTCACCCACTAGTGGAACTATCCTCTCCACATCCATTCTTTCCAAGCCCTTCACTATTCTGTATGTTTCAATGAGGTCCCCCCCTCATTCTTCTAAACACCAGCGAGTATCTGCTTGCTTTGCTGACATCACCCGATGTATGTACAAGGACCTCGTTCTTTAGAGACAAAGTCCAATGCCCGCAATGGGGTAGAAGTTTCGTTTAGAGATACGGAGCGGAAACAGGCCCTTCGGCCCACCGGGTCCGCGCTGTCCAGCGATCCCGGCCACACTAACACTATCCTAGGGACATTTTACACATACACCAAGCCAATTAACCTACAAACCTGTATGTCTCTGGAGTGTGGAAGGAAACCGAAAATATTGAAGAAAACCCACGCAGGTCACGGGGTGCACATGCAAACTCCGTACAGACAGCATCTGTAGACAGGATCGTACCCGGACCTCCAAGCGCTGTGAGGCAGCAACTACCGCTGCGCCACCGCCATCTTCTTGGTGTTAATCTCAGGAAGGCACGATGAGTAAGTGTCCGACTGTTCTGTGTTGAAATCCCAGATGAACCGTCTGTCTAATGCTTTGATGATTTACCTCCCAGAGTTCCACATCTAGGCCATCAGATCCGACTGCGAATTGTTGTAGCCGACTGTGATGAGATTCACAGGCTTGGATGAGAACTGCAAACTTTGATGGGATTCCCCTGCCATCATCATTTATGTTAATTCATAAGTTAAAATGTAAAATGAAATGTGTTCATATATGTTGGAAGCTAGCAGTACATTGAAACACCATTTACGTCAAGCTGTGAAGTGATTTACAGTAATTTTACAACATATAAATTATTCAGCATGCCTTATATTTATCAGGATACAATTATACACGACCAGACATATCCTTAAACCATCCTCATTTAAAAAAAATGTGTTTACCTTGAATTTTGCTTCTTTTAGTTTAGAGATACAGCATGGAAACAGACCCTTCAGCCCATCAAGTCCAAACTGTCCATTGGTCACCCATTCAAACTCGTTCTGTGTTATCCCATCCCGCACAAACTGGGGGACAATTTACAGTGGCCAATTAGGAATATTGGGTTATTGGGGGAAACCGGAGCAGCAAGAGGAAAACCCACACGGTCCCACAGGGAGATGGTGCAAACTCCACACAGACAGCACCCGAGGTCAGAATCGAACCCGGGTCTCTGGCGTTATGAGGCAGCAACTCTACCGCCGCGCCCATTAACACATACTAAGTCTTAAAATCAGAATTCATTATTATGCTACTTAATTTAGAAAAGTGACGATATACTGACATCTTTACCAACTCAAATTACTAAGGTTAAAAGGATCATGTGTGACTTTAACTTGGGGAAATGGATAAAAATAAATGTAAAACTGTAAAACAAATATACCAGAAAGCACAAACACAAAGGCTGTCTTGTTCAGATGGTGCAACCCAATCTGCTGAGGATAAATGTCCCACTTAATTAAAGTAAGTAGTTTTTTGCTGAGTATTTTCTTACAAATCACAATACGGAAAAAACACTTGTATGATTGTTTTCCTTCAATCTTTAATCAGAGATCATCTAACAGAAAGCACGACCTTTCTCTGCTCGCAATGAATAGCTGCTATTTGATAGTGTCTCAAAATCATGTCATCTTTCTGCAACTTAAATTATAGATAACTCTAAAAGTGGCGACATTAGCCGACTCCTGTCCAAAGCGCCATCCAAATCCTTGTAGAAACGAGGAGCTGCAGATGCTGGTTTACAAAAGAAAGGCACAAAGTGCTGGAGTAACTCAGCGGGTCAGGCAGCATCTCTGGAGAACATGGATAGGTGACGTTTCACAAAGTGCTGGAGTAACTCAGCGGGTCAGGCAGCATCTCTGGAGAACATGGATAGGTGACTTTTCACAGAGTGCTGGAGTAATGCCCCTGTCCCACTTAGGAAACCTGAACGGAAACCTCTGGAGACTTTGCGCCCCACCCAAGGTTTCCCTGCAGTTCGCAGAGGTTCCCGGAGGTTTTTGTCAGTCACCCTACTACCTGCTTCCACTACCTGCAACCTCCGGGAACCGCACGGAAACCTTGGGTGGGACGCAAAGTCTCCAGAAGTTTCCGTTCAGGTTTCCTAAGTGGGACAGGGGCATAACTCAGCGGGTCAGGCAGCATCTGTGGAGAACATGGACAGGTGACGTTTCACAAAGTGCTGGAGTAACTCAGCGGGTCAGGCAGCATTGCTGGAGAACGTGGATTGGTGATGTTTTGGGTCAGGACCCTTCTTCAGAATTTGCAGGGACCTTAAACGTCACCTGTCCGTGTTTTCCAGGGATGTTGCCTGACCCGCTGATTTACTCCAGGACTTTGTGCCTTTCTCATCTTTCACAAACCATCTTCCCTTCCATTGACTTGAATAAAAACCTCACCCTGCCTCGGCAAGGCTAGCGGCATAATAATGGACATCACACCCTGGTCACTCCCTCTTTTCCCCCCTCCCATCTGGCAAGAGGTACCTCCAGATTCAGTGACAGTTTCTTCCCAACCGTTATCAGGCAACTGAACCATCCTACCAACAACTAGAGAGCAGTCCTGAGCTACTATCAACCTCATAGGAAACCCTCAGACTATCTTTGATCGGACTTTGCTGGCTTTACCTTGCACTAAACGTTATCCCCTTATCATGTATCTCTACACTGTGAATGGCTCGATTGTAATCGTGTATTGTCTTTTCACTGACTGGTTAGCACGCAACAAAAAAGCTTTTTATACGGGACAATAAACCAACCTCTACTCATCTAAATTCTTAGATAGATGCAAAATGATGGAGTAACACAGCAGGTCAGGCAGCATCTCTGGAGAGAAGGAATAGAGGTGACATTTCAGTGTAGGAATGAACTGCAGATGCTGGTTTAAACTGAAGATAGACGCAAAATGCTGAAGTAACTCAGCGGGACAGAAGGAATAGAGGTGACGTTTCAGGTCGAGACTCTTCTTCAGATACATTTCATCTAAATCCTTGCTTTTTCCGAGAGCTATATATCAGAAATAATTTGGTCGTTTATTTTCAATGCAGTACCATTCTGCAATTAACTTGTAAGCAACTAATTGCTGCTTGATTACCAATGTGCCTGAGATGGTGAATCGTTATTAGAGGGGCGTTGAACAATGTGACGTGCGGACAGGGTTTGTACCTTCTACAAACAACAAGCAGGACACATGCTGCGGCTACCAATATCCACCTAACAGAAAATATCTGCAGCTGCCTTTGCCAACCAATTATCTTCATTTCTTCAGCTTGTCACCGGGCAGAATTCAAGACTTTCCCTCAAATTGTTAGTTTAGTTTAGTTCAGAGATACAGCGCGGAAAGAGGCTTTTCGGCCCACCGAGTCCGCGCCGACCAGCGATCCCCGCACACTAACACTATCCTCCCCGCACACTAACACTATCCTACACACACACTGGGGACAATTTACAATTTTTACCGAACCCAATTAACCTACAAACCTGTACGTCTTTGGAATGTGAGAGGAAACCGGAGCACCCGGAGAAAACCCATGCAGGTAGTGAGGTAGCGACCATAATATGGTCAGGTTTAATCTACAATTGGAGAGGCAGAAGGGTAAATTGGAGGTGTCAGTGTTACAGTTGAATAAAGGGGACTATGGAGCCATGAGGGAGAGCTGGCCAAAGTTGCCTGGAAAGATTCCCTAGCAGGGATGACAGTGGAACAACAATGGCAGGTATTTCTGGGAATAATACAGAAGGTGCAGGATCAGTTCATTCCAAAGAGGAAGAAAGATTCCAAGGGGAGTAAGGGGCGATTTGATAAAGGAAATTGAGAATGTACAAACTCCGCACAGCCAGCACCCGTAGTCAGGATCGAACCCGGGTCTCTGGTGTTGTGTGGCAGTGGTTCTACCGCTGCGCCACCGTGCCGTCCCAATGTCTACATCAAAGAACTTATTAATTATTCATTGTCTTTGTATTCCCTGGATTGAGTTGCTCATGCAGGTCAGTTCGCTACAGGGATTTGTGGTCCACTTACACATTGAAATAACAAATAAATTAATGCGGGGATTGAATGAGAAAATAAAACAATTACAGGATTTTTGTCATTGGAGAGAAAATTAAATTTTCTCGTCTGAAGAAGAGTCCCGACTCGAAATGTTCCCTGTCCGTGCCCTCTAGAGATGCTGCCTGACCTGCTGAGTTACTCTAGCACTTTGTGTCTTTCTCTACATTGTTTGGGGCAGCATGGTGACGCAATAGTAGAGCTACTGCCTCACAGGGCCAGAGACACAGGTCCAATCCCGACTACGGGTGCTGTCTGTACGGAGTTTGTACGTTCTCCCCATGACCTGCATGGGTTTTCTCCAAGATCTTCCTCCCACACTCCAAAGAAGAACAGGCTTGTAGGTTAATTGGCTTGGTATAAGTGTAAATTGTCCCTAGTGTGTGTAGGATAGTGTAAGTGTGCGGGGAATTGTTGGTCGATGCAGGCCCGGTGGGCCGAAGGGCCTGATTCCACACTGTATCCCAAACAAAAATATTGATAGGCAGTATGAAGTTTTAAAATGTTTTTCTGAACCAATTCACATTTTTAACTGGAGAGAGATGAAGGGTCTCGACCCAAAACGTCACCCATCCCTTCCCTCCAGAGATGCTGCCTGTCCCGCTGAGTTACTCCAGCTTTTTGTGTCCATAGGGGATTCAAAAAGGTCCGATTACAGTTTTTGATTACAGGTTTTGTGGACGAGACCAAAGATCGGAGAGACGTCTCCAGATGCTGAAACACCTTACAGGACTCAAGCTGTTTTAATTTTTAATTAGCACCTTGTAATTGTTGCTATGGCAATAAACAACACCGAGTATATTCCTGGAGAGACAAGAAAATACTGCAACTTCCTCCCGGCCCTCAAACTCAATCAGACCACTGCTATCACACCTCTCCTGTTTTCTGTATACCTGACGCCATCTTGGGATGCAGAGACCCCGACCTCTGGTGCTGTCTGTGTGGAGTTTGTACGTTCTCCCTGTGAACGTGTGGGTTTCCTCCGGGTGCTCCGGTTTCCTCCCACATCCTAATGATTTTGTGGGTTCATTGGGCCGCTGTAAATACTCCATGGTGTTTAGGAAATGGAAACAAACGTGCGATTAGATAGGGCTAATGTAAAGGATCGGCTTGGAGTCGATGGGCCGAAGGGCTTGACTGCATGTAGTTGTTTCAATCAATCAATCTGTAGAGTTCGGGAACAGGCCCGATACCCCTGGAGGAAACCCACACGGTCACGGGGAGAGCGTGCAAACTCCACGCAGACAGCTCCTGAGGTCAGGATCGAACCTGGGTCTCTGGCGCTGTGAGGCAGCGACTCTACCAGCTGCCGTATGTTACACGGTTTGCAGGCGTTAATACTCAAGAGTATGGTGGGTTCCTGGGACGTGCTGCCGGGGGTGGTGGTGGTGATAGCAGATACAACAGGGGCATTTTGGATGTTCATGGATATGCAGGGAATGGAGGGATATGGATCACGTGCAGGCAGATAAGAGTTGGTCTTGGCATCATGTTCAGCACTGACATTGTGGGCCGAAGGGCCTGTCCTTGTGCTGGAGTGTTCTATGTTCTACGTAAAGGGCTCACCCTATCAAGTTAGAGATGAGAAGAAATCTCTCTTTGCAGTCATTCATTTTGAAACTCTTTCCCTGGGAGAGATGGAGATGGAATCGCTGAAAAGATTGAGTTTAACAGACATTTGGATTAGAAGGGCCTTAAATGTGCGGCACGGTGGCGCAGCGGTAGAGTTGCCAGAGACCCGGGTTCGATCCTGACCACGGGTGCCGTCTGTACGGAGTTTGTCCGTTCTCCCCGTGACCTGCGTGGGTTTTCTCAGAGTTCTTCGGTTTCCCCCCACACTCCAAAGACGTGCAGGTTTGTAGGTTAATTGGCTTTGCATAAAATGTAAAATTGTCCCTAGTGTGTGTGGGGTAGTGTTAATGTTCGGGGGCCGCTGGTCACCGCGGACTCGGTGGGCCAAAGGGCTCTGTATCTCTAAAAAAAAACACTTATATGAAGACAGAACGGGGGAAATAATGTTGAGGCCAAGATTAGATCACTCCTAATCTTTATTTAATAGTTCAACAGGCCCAGGGGACCAATTAGCCCCCTTCTAATAGTTTTTCCTGTGTTACGATGCAAAGCTTTTGCATTCTGTCCGTGTTAATGCGGGAAGATTAAAATAATCAATTAAAGTAAAATATAAAATTGCTGGAAATGGAACACTTGCCCGGGATTCAAATTAAACCACAGATTCCAGACGAGAGGAATTTTTTTCTGAAGATTCGTAATGGAGGAAGAAAGAGAGCAGATAAATTCATCAGCAGCTGTAGTTTATAACAGGGCCGTAAATCGTGCCCAGTCATCTCAAAGTGTTTTACAGACGTTTCATCTAAAACATTGACACCCCTACGGTGCAGCGGGTAGAGCTGCTTCCTCACAGCACCGGAGACCCGGGTTCGATCCCGACTGCGGGTGGAGTTTGCACGTTCTCCCTGTGACCGCATGGGTTTACTCCGGGTGCTCCGGTTTCTTCACGTATCCCCAAAGACGTGCCCTCGCGGGTTTGTAGGTTAATCGGCCCCTCTGTACGCTGCCCCCTAGTGTGTAGGGAGTGTGTGTTCACTGGAGTTTAGAAGGATGAGAGGATATCTTATAGAAACATATAAAATTATAAAAGGACTGGACAAGCTAGATGCATGAAAAATGTTCCCAATGCTGGGCAAGACCAGAACCAGGGGCCACAGTCTTAGAATAAAGGGGAGGCCATTTAAGACTGAGACTGTACTGTACACTGACAATGACAATTAAAATTGAATCTGAATCTGAGATGAGAAAAAACTTTCTCACCCAGAGAGTTGTGAATTTGTGGAATTCCTTGCCACAGAGGGCAGTGGAGGCCAAATCACTGGATGGATTTAAGAGAGAGTTAGATAGAGCTCTAGGGACTAGTGGAATCAATGGATATGGGGAGAAGGCAGGCACGGGTTATTGATTTGGGACGATCATCCATGATCACAATGAATGGAGGTGCTGGCTCGAAGGGCCGAATGGCCTCCTCCTGCACGTATTTTCTATGTTTCTATGAGTGGATGGGAAAGTGGGATAACGTTTTACTACTGTGAAGGGGTGATCGATGATCAGTGTGGACTGGGTGGGCCGTGGGGGCCTGTTTCCACGCTGCATCTCTGAAACTAAAACTAAACTAAACTTAAAAATACACTCAAGGGGAATATTGTGCCAAATGGCAAAAGCAGGGTCTGAAACGTTGATTTGAAGGAGCATCTTAAAGACAAAGCCAGCAAGGGAGCTGAGGAGATGTTGGCCTTGACATTTGAAAGCAAGATTGCCAAGAGTGTGCGACTGTAATCTAGATGTTCACAAGTTATTGACCAAAAGGTCTATAAAATTCAAAACCAGCAGAGCTTCAAAGATTTTATACAACAATTGAAATACCTTCTTAAACAGATTCAGGCATCCTCATTTGATGTAGACTTTAAATATTTCTTACCAGAAATGTTTTTGATTTATTTTTTTCCCCTCTGGTTTTAAGATCTAGTGCAGGGTTTTTTTTGTTGTTCCATACGGTCATTGTAAATGACAGTGGTTTATTTATTCCCTGTCACAGGAGAGTAGATTTTTACAGAAATCGCCAAGATGCAACTGGCACGGAGACTGGGAGTTTAATTCACTTCAGTTTAGTTTAATTTATTGTCAGGTGTACCGAGGTACAGTGAAAACGTCAGTGTCTGTTGCGGAGACACACTGGAAGTCGACAGCGGCAGGTATTTAAGATCTTGCATGAGCTCAGCAGATAAACAGGGCCAGAGACCCCGGTTCGATCCTGACCTCCCCTCCGCTGCTGTCTGCGTGGAGTTTGCACGTTGCACCAGTAACCGATCTACAATGTCAGCTAATGTCATTGCAGTTATTTGAAACTCTCGCCGTTTTTTTGCACCTATCAATTTATCCATTGGTGAGCGTGAAACTCTCTGGCTTTGACTTGTCCTTCGATCAAAATGTTTCCGTGAGTGAGCATCATTTAGTAAACTCAAAGTTTTTACTAAAACTGAAGGGACTCAGCGGGCCAGGCAGCATCAGTGGAGGGAATGGACAGACGATGTTTTGGGGTCGGGACCCTTCTTCAGACTGATTGTAGAAAGCTGGAAAAGAGAGGTGCAGTCTGGAGATGGATCTCAACCCGAAACGTCACCTATTCTTTCCCTCCAGAGATGCTGCCTGTCCCTCTGAGTTACTCCAGCTTGTTGTGTCTGAATCATTCCACGCTGACTTAAGGGCCTGTCCCACTTTCACGACCTAATTCATGACCTTTTTTACTCGTGGACATTTATCATCAGGCTAGAAAAACGCCCCGATCTACATGATGCCACGAGTACCTACGACTAGCATCACGACCTACTTACGACCTACCTACGACCTCCTATGACCTTCTACGACCTCGGGACGACCATGCTGCGAGTATGAGTCAAGGGCAAACTCAGCAGAGGTCGTGAATGAGGCCGTGAAAGTGGCCCTTTACCAAAATAAATCCAGTTAAATAACCTTGGCAGAAATCCAACTTAATCTGCCTCGAAGTATTTTCCAATCATTTGTGATAGCAAGGACATTTTTTTTAAATGACAAATAGAAACATGTGGTCCATTCATTCTCCGGGGTACAGATGTTTTGTAGCGGCAGTTTCATGAGAATATGTTTAAGATATTTTGCAAAACATCCAATGAACTTCATCCAACATCCAGATATTGAATGAAAGTTCAGATGAAAGCTCTGGGTTGAAAAACCAGGATATTGATCAAGCGGTGTTTGTGCGGTTCAGTGCGAGTGGTGGCGCCATCTAGTGTGGCAACCTCGCCAGCAGCTGTCCGTCCTTTCATCCTTCTTGTTATTTTTAGTCTGTCTTAAAGTTTGTTTTTGGAGGTCCTTTAGTCTTTTTTATGTGTGGGGGGGAGGGGAAGGGGGAAACTGTTTTTCCCAGTCACTACCTGGTCAAGGATGCATGTTTTCTCCAAGCCACATCTTTGCCCCCTCCTTGTGGCCTACCATCTGGATTGGCGCGGCCTTTCCTGCCGGAGACCGGCCAGAGCTTCAGCTTCTGCAGCGGCGCTGCACTGAGTTACCATCGCGGAGCGGGCGATGCCTTACCGGGAATCGCCGTGTTGGAGCTCCGGAGTGCTGGGGCTGCCAACTTTGACACCATGGAGCTGTGGCTTGTGGCGCTAACTTTGACATCGCGGAGTCCTGGGACCTTGCCTGGGTCACCAGCGTTTAATCTCCGCCCAGCTCGGCCTGTGGACTTCGGGAGCAGCGGTCTCCGGGAGGAAGCGGCCGATTCGGAGGCTGCGGGCCGCTGAGAGTGTTCTTCCGTTCGAGGGCCTGAAACATCGGGCCGCCATTGTGGCGACTGGGGATATGGGAACGGATTTGCCGGCTCTGACCAGACCGGAGTTCCAGAGCCCCGGCTGCAGGGAGGAAGATTAGTTCTGATGAGGTCCCGCGATGAGGTCAAGATCGGCCGCCTCAACTGGCCCGGGGGCACATTTTTAGGGGAACTTCCGAGTGGAGGGGATTTTGTCTGGAATACCGGCGGGGTTGGACCATCAGTTGTCGGAAAATTGGTGTTGTACAATAGACAATAGGTGCAGGAGCAGGCCATTCGGCCCTTCGAGCCAGCACCGCCATTCACCGTGATCATGGCTGATCATCCCCAATCAGTACCCCATTCCTGATCCACAGGATCCCCATTTATCCTCAATGGAGTGTACGTCCTCGGATGATGTGCCCTCCTAAAGTCCATGATCAGCTCCTTAGTTTTTTTGATGTACAGGAGGAGGCTGTTATTCTGGCACCAGAGTGCTAGATCAGCCACCTCCTCCCGGTAGGCCATCTCATCATTGTCTGAGATCAGGCCCACCATCACAGTGTCATCAGCAAACTTGATTATAGAGTTGGAGCTGAACCTAGCCACACAGTCATGTGTGTACAGGGAGTACAATAGGGGGCTGAGGACGCAACCCTGGGGCGATCCTGTGCTCAGGGTGAGGGACTTCAATGTATTTCCCCTCATCTGGGGCCTGGGGCCTGGCGGTGAGAAAGTCCAGGACCCAGGCACACATGGGGATGTTGAGCCCCAAATCCAGTAGCTTCTCGGCAAGTCTGGTGGGGACTATCGTGTTGAAGGCTGAACTGAAGTCTATGAACAGCATTCTCACGTAGCCCCCCTTCTGGCTGTCAAGATGAGAGAGAGCGGTGTGCAGAACCTGGGAGACCGCATCGTCCGTGGATCTGTTCGGACGGTATGCGAATTGTAACGGGTCCATGTTGCGAGGGAGAAGGCGCAGATGTGTTTCTTCACCAGCCTCTCAAAGCATTTCATGACCGCATTTCAAAGCAGGAAGAGAACCAAGAATGGTGCACATGCCTCGAGCACTACAGTGCGTTTCAATGTGCTGAATTGGCTCAGAATAGTTCATCCCCGGCCCTCAAACTACCACAGCAGCATTGCCTCAGGTGGTTCAGTTCATCTTGGGCTGCTATTGTGTGCGTTCCAACTAATTAAAACAGGTTGGAGTGACGTTGGCAATAACCACTGCACCCAATACCGACAATGTTACGAAGCCACTAAAAGATCCGCAATTCTATGCCAAATATTTACTGGAGTTTTGCATATTGAATGTGTCTTGTAGTCTGAGGTGGGAACAGAGTAAAGATTTCAACTCTATCTCCCTTGCTAATTACAGCGTATCATCTCGGGGGAAATACTTCTGGCGCCAAGGTTACATCTAAACCCGCCATCAGGATTAAATATAAAGTGAAACACTTGGACAGAGGAGGCACGAATGTGCCGTAATTAATCTTGAATCTTCTGACACTGCTTTTTAGCAGAGTTTGATAAATTACCTTTGACCTCAGTTCTTCCTCTCTGAGTGCTGACTCCAACAGAACTCAAGGTCGAAATTCCAGCTTTGTGTTGTCATTGTGTGAATTAGTATAATTAAACCCCACTGCACATCAGAGGACTATATTTCAGCTGCTGGCGTTATAAGATGCAATATACATTTACGGTCATTATTTGTTAACTCTTTTCACTCTACTTTTTTTCCACACAACGTTCTTTAAACTCTGACGTTTCTCGACCCGAAACGTCGCCCATTGCTTCCCTCCAGAGATGCTGCCTGTCCTGCTGAGGTAAGGGCCTGTCCCACCTGGGCGACATTTGCGTGTCATTTACGAGACATCATTTACGCATCATGACGCGCGCATGGCGTGCATTACGCGTGCATGGTGCGTGGTGACGTAGGCGGTAACGCGCGGTCGCGCATAGCGTCCCATTCGAGAAAAAGATTTTTCACACAGAGAGTGGTGAATCTCTGGAACTCTCTGCCACAGAGGGTAGTTGAGGCCAGTTCATTGGCTATATTTAAGAGGGAGTTAGATGGGGCCCTTGTGGCTAAAGGGATCAGGGGGTATGGAGAGAAGGCAGGTACAGGATACTGAGTTGGATGATCACCCATGATCATATTGAATGGCGGTGCAGGCTCGAAGGGCCGAATGGCCTACTCCTGCACCTATTTTCTATGTATCTATGTATCTATGTCCCAGGATTTCGGGATTCACAAAATCTTCGCACGCCATCTGCGTGACGCAAATGACGCCCAGGCCCTTGACTCCAGCACTTCGTGTCCATCTTCAGTTTAAACTCTGGTTATTGGTTCGCAGGTTTCATCATTTTCACTAATCAGGAGAGGCAAATTAGATTTTATAACTGGACCAGGACAGTGGTTGTCGAGCCACAGAAGGCATTATTCTGTGTTTAAGAAGGAACTGCAGATCTGAAAATCGAAGGTGTACACATTTTTGTGTACCTAGGGATTATTCTGTGATGAGTACACTGCTGCCTGATTCTCCAAACAACCTCTGTTTTCCTTATCCACACGTCAGCCCTATGATGAACCACTTTCAATGTTGCCAGCTGGCCGCAGCTGCAACAGCATTTAGAAAGGTCAACGTCATTCGGCACTAAGCCGTCCCTTTGATTGCAACACATCGATCAACCTAACTCTTTCCACTACTCAGCACAGTCTAACTGTGACACGCACAGTCTCCCACGTAACTGTGCGGGGGAGGCACGGTGGCGCAGCGGTAGAGTTGCTGCCTCAAGCGTCAGGTCCCCGGCTTTGATCCTGACCACGGGGTGCTGTCTGTACGCAGTTTCTACGTTCTCCCTCCGTGACCTGCGTGGGTTTAACCCGGGTGCGGCGGTTTCTTCCCACGCTCCAAAGACGTGCAGGTTTGTGGGTTCATAGGCTACAGTAAAAGGTAGACAAAAAATGCTGGAGAAACTCAGCGGGTGAGGCAGCATCTATGGAGCGAAGGAATAGGTGACGTTTTGGGTCGAGACCCTTCTTCAGCCCGCCCCCCCCCACCCCCACATCAATCTGAAGAAGGGTCATGCCATACCCAACTGGCGGCACCCCCCGAGGTGAAGGGGAAAAGATTTAATAGGAATCTGAGGGGTAATCTTTTCACACAAAGGATGGTGGGTGTATGGAGCAAGCTGCCGGAGGAGTTAGTTGAGGCTGGGACTATCCCATCATTTAAGAAACAATTAGACAGGTACATGGATAGGTTTGGAGGGATATGGACCAAGCGCAGGCAGGTGGGACTAGGGTAGCTGGGACATTGTTGGTCGGTGTGGGCAAGTTGGGCTGAAGGACCTGTTTCCACACTGTATCGCTCTATAATAATAATAATAAATTTTATTTATGGGCGCCTTTCAAGAGTCTCAAGGACACCTTACAAAAATTTAGCAGGTAGAGGAAAAACATGTAAGGGGAATGAAATAAATAGTAGAGACATGACTAGTACACAAATTAAAGACAGAATTCAATACAAAACACAATATGAGGCAATTAATGCACAGATGAAAAGGGAGGGGGATGTGGGGCTAAGGATAGGCAGAGGTGAAGAGATGGGTCTTGAGGCGGGACTGGAAGATGGTGAGGGACACGGAATTGCGGATCAGTTGGGGGATTACTCTATGACTCTGTGACCTTGCAGGCTTTACCTTGCACTAAACGTTATTTCCTTATCATGTATCTGCATAGTGTAAACGGCTCGATTGTAATCATGTATTGTCTTTCCGCTGGCTGGTTAGCACGCAACAAAAGCTTTTCACTGTTATTCGGTACACGTGACAATAAACTAAACTGAACTGATCTAACTCAATGGGCAAGCCGCATCTCTGGAGGATGATCAGCCATGATCACAGTGATTAGCGGTGCTGGCTAGAAGGGCCGAATGGCCTACTCCTGCATTTATTGTCTAATGTCGATTGTCTATTGTCTATTGACATGGATAAGCAACCTTTCAGATCTGAAGGATGGTCCAAACCAGAAACATCACCCATCCACGTTCTCCAGAGTTGCTGCCTGTGTCTCCAGGCGTGCCGGGTCGGTGAGATGCATCAGCTATGCTGAGTGCAGTGTTTACAAGGTCTCTGTCCATATGGTGACCTCTCAAAGGTAAAACCTCAGAGAGCTAAACTCATCTTTAAATGGTGCCTCACATTAATTATTTTTTTCTTTGTCTGTCTGTCTCTCTGCAACACTATTTCCTCGTTGTGGGTGGTTAACAAATGAATGGTAGAGATTTGAAGAAGGGTCTCGTCCCGAAACGTCACACAGTCCTTCTCTCCAGAAATGCTGCCTGTCCCGTTGAGTTACTCCAGCTTTTTGTGTCTATCGTCGGTTTAAACCAGCATCTGCAGTTGGTTCCTATACAATGGCGGAGGTTTGCTGAGTTTTGGTCTGTCCCACTGCGGCGACCTAATTGGTGAGTTTAGAAGAGTTTGCCCTTGACACGAGGTCCTAGGAGGACTTTGTAACTCTCCTTCATGCTCGAGAGTAGTCCCCGTGTACACGAGGCCTCAGCTAGGTTCGCGACTTATTTTTCAACATGCTGAAAAATGCCCGCGAGTAAAAAAAGGTTGCCATCGATATTTTTTTTACTCGTAGGTTTAGTCGAAGTAGGTCGTAGTATGTCGGCATGTTAGTCGTAGGTAATCAAGGGTAGTCGAAGGTAGTCGACGGTAGTTGTAGAGAGTCTTCAACATAGTCGAAGGAGGCCGAAGGGTTCGTTCCTGACTACGGGTGCTGTCTGTACGGAGTTTGCACGTTCTCCCCGTGACCGCGTGTGTTTTCTCCGAGGTCTTCCGTTTTCTCCCACACTTCAAAGACCCACAGGTTTGTAGGTTAATTGGCTTGGTATCAATGTAAAATTGACTCCTAGAGTGTGTAGGGTAGTGTTTAGTGCACAGGGATTGCTAGTCGGCGCGGACCCGGTGGGCCGAAGGGCCTGTTTCCGCGCTGTATCGCTAAACTAAACTAAGCCAAACCCACTGTATTCTAACCTGTTCATAAACTGCCCGATTGATGCTGTCCAGGTGAGATGGTCAGAAACTCTGCAGTACAACTAGAATGACCACAGGGGTGAGAGAGGTTGCTGGATTGGTTGCAAATGTTACTGCATTTCACTGCACATCTCGTATGTGTATGTGACGAATAAACTTGACTTGACTTGAAATGTAGGGCGGGCTTTGGACTGGAATCACCGTGGTGATTTTGGCATCGTGTGTCCGACACGGACAGTGTGGGCCGAATGGCCTGTTCCTGTGCTGTCCTGTTGTGTGTCGTCTTGTCCTCGGCTCACCTCCTCTGGCCAAGAGACTCCGCGCATCTCCCCCCCCCCGACGTACTCCTCTCATGATGTTCCACGCCGCTGACCCCCGCTCTTTAGTGCCTCGCTCAATGCCAAGGAAGTGCTGCTGTCTGCCAACAAGGATCATTTTTATTTTGCGGGATAAGTGAAAGAAAGAACGAGGCCGTGCGTTTACTGGTTACTCGAGGTAATCAGGAGCTCCTGCAGAAGAGTTCTGTGAGCGGGCGAGCGAGCGAGCGGCCACCTGGAATGACAGGTGCTGACAGGGGAGTGGAGACAGATTCATCTCGGAAGTGTTATTCATTAGCTGAAGCAACCAAGCTACGTCTCATATGACCGCACAGGACTCTTGGCAGCCTTGCAGAAACAGCTCTGCTGTAGTGTACGGGGGAAGGGCAGTGTAGTCTGCACCAGACACAGTCTCTCTCTCTCTCTTCTTCTCCCTCTCCGCCACTGTGCTTTGTCATTTGGAGAGATGTACGTCTCGCTCAAGTTTAGTTACAACGAGATGGCCATTTATGGTCCATATTAATAACAAACTGCTCCACTTTGCGCAAGATAATGATCTTTGTAATTCCCCTTGCTCGCTCCCCCTCCCCCACACCGCAGGCATACCGCGCCCGACCTGAAAGCCTCTCGCACGCCACAGTATCTAGAAGCTCGTTTGGCTTCCCGCCAAACCTATAGTCACAGCAGCTCAGCATTCGCAACCTTGGGGAAATATGTATTACTTAATAGGTCATTCAGCAGCAGAAATAAAGGATGTGTTCTGAGCCTGTGTGTTATGTTGTGTGTCTGGCTTTCTCTTCAATGGGGGATGGTTGAATTAACCTTGTATATGTTGCTGTTTATACGCCTGGTGCTTGTAATCTGGTTATAGCGCTCCCTTTTCTTTAACTCATTCGGTGCTCCACTGATTATATTTCCATTACATCCAAGCAGCCTGCATTACCTCAGTCAGGAACTCAGGCACATGCACAACTGCATGGCTGAATATGGGCACAAAATGCTGGCATGTTAAGAGCCTGTCCCACTTAGGCGATTTTTTGGGGCAACCACAGGCGACTGCAGTAAAACTTTCAACATTTTCGGCGACAATTTTTGCTGTCGAAGATTGTCGTTGTAGGTAAAGGGCCTGTCCCACTTGGCGATTTTTTCGGCGACTGCCGGCGTCATTGACTGATGTATCAGGTCACCGAAAAATTTGCAGCGTGATGCGGCGGTGACTCGACGTGATGACGTATTCACGTGCGGTGTCTCCTCAGGTGTTGCAACATTTTTTCGTCGCCGCTGGATTTTGAAATGTTCAAAATCCTTTGGCGACACTGATAAGTCGCCGAAAAAAATCGCCAAGTGGGACAGGCCTTTGAGTTGTCGTAGGTGCTGTCGTAGGTTGTCGCCGGGTGTCATAGGTGAATTCCATTAAAACGAGTCTTTGGCCGTCGCCTAAAGAGTCGCCTAAGTGGGACAGGCTGTTAACTCAGCGGGACAGGCAGCATCTCTGGAGAGAAAGAACGGGTGACGTTTCGGGTGGAGAACCATGGAGTGCAGCAGCAGCAGCAGCAGTGCCTCGCCCATGGCCCTGTCGGTCGGCAGCCCAGCCAGCTGTCCTTCTCATGGCCGATCATCGGTTCACGAGTTGGACGGGGCACCGGACTTTGCGTTCAACGTCGCGCGGCCCGGGTCAAAACTCCTCAGCTGGCCCCGCCGGCTGGGCTTTGAGTGCAGTCCAGCACCCGGGCCAACTCATTATTTACCCAGCCACGGCCGAGTTGGTCAACGAATTGCCGTGGGGAATTTGTCCCGTATTTTGGCCGTTTGTCCCTTATTTGGGAGTGAGAAAGTTGGCAACCCTAGACAGCACCCATAATTAGGATGGAACCCGGGTCTCTGGCGTTGTCAGGCAGCAACTCTCCCGTGCCACCCTGTGTAAAACGCTGCGTTGAACTGAGGCCGTAGTCTGCACTGGGATGTTTTATTCCCACTAGCTTTAAGGATTCAGAGTGAATGTTATGATCCTGCAATGCACTGCTTTAGACGTCGCATCATACTGAAGATGCCAGTATGGGCCTGACATCGAACTTGGTGAATGGCTCTGATCTGTTACACTTTAAGGACCTGCGTTATTTGAAAGAATTCGTGCTCTGAGATTTTTTTGGTTTAGTTTAGTTTAGAGATACAGCGCAGAAACAGGCCCTTCGGCCCACCGGGTCCATGCCGACCAGCGGTCCCCAAAAATTAACACCATCCTACACACGCTAGGGACAATTTTTACATTTACCAAGCCAATTTACTTACATACCTGCTTGTTTCCAAGCAAAGAGCAGAGACTGGGTGGGAGCATGGTCTGGGTGTAGGAAGCTCTAATCAGGCAGCAAGGGGGTTTTGGGTGGAAGTTCCAGAAAATGGAGCTTTGCAGCTGAAATTTTAGCAACAACATAAGAATTAAATGTGTGGAACCTTGCACAAGAGATGCCCTGGACTGAAATATACTTCTGTTTGGTCACACTTTGCTTGAGGAAAGTTCAAGAAACGAGGCAAAAAAAGACACAAGAAATTGCAGATGCTGGAATCTTGAGCAAAACACAAAGTACTGGAGTAACTCAGCAGGTCGGACAGCCTTATTCAGACTGGTGAAGGGTCCCAACCCAAAACATCGCCTACCCGAGTTCTCCATAGATTTGTGAACAAAACATCGCTCATCCATGTTTAAGAAGGAACTGCAGATGCTGGAAAATCGAAAGTAGACAAAAAATGAATCAATTAATTAATCAATTGATTAATACGTTTATTGGCCAAGTATTCACATACAAAGAATTTGCCTTGGTGCTCCGCCCGCAAGTGACAACATGACATGCAGTGACATGACAAATGCTGGAGAAACTCAGCGGGTGAGGCAGCGTCTATGGAGAAAAGGAGTAGGCGATGTTTCGGGTCGAGATTGTTTCGGGTTCGGATCTGAAGAAGGGGTCTCGACCCGAAACTTTGCCTACTCCTTTTCTCTATAGATGCTGCCTCACCCGCTTTTTGTCTACTATCGCTCATCCATGCCGCCTGAGACTTCTAACGAAGAAGAAGGGTCCCGTCCCGAAACGTCACCCAGCCTCTTTTCTCCAGAGCTGCTGCCTGACCCGGTGAGTTACTCCAGCATTTTGGTGCCCATCTTTACTGCGAATGAAACATCGCCTTTCCCTGCCTCTAGTGCTGTGTGTTTTGCTCAGGTGAGGAGATGCTTCTTGGTTTCCAAATTTGAAAGGAAGAGAGAAGAGATAAGAAGAATCACACTGCGGTGATAAAAATGTTCCTGCCTGTGGAGTGAACGGGAGGGGTGTATATGCAGCTGTGGTGGAACTGGGTGCCAAGATTTCACAGCTGCTGCTTTAGTGTGAGATCGCAACTAGGGAATTTGATTCAGTTCAGTCCAGAAATGTTTAGATAATAACGAGAGCCAATGAGAATGACTTCAGTGTTTTATCAACGTTCAGCTGGGCGTTTTAACTCCTCCAGACTTTGGTGCTGGAGGACAGGGCAATAACATATCTGGAGTTATATTGAAAATACTTTTATTTTCAGATTTTTCTTTTCTGTAAGCTGTATTTCCACAGGGCTCCTTTAGTAACTGCTACTAAATTAGTCCTTTTATTATTAAAATTCTCAGAGCAACACAGTGGCACAGGCGGTAGAGTTGCTGCCTCACAGCGCCAGAGACCCGGGTTCAATCCCGAACTCGGGTGCTGGCTGCGTGGAGTTTGCATGTTCTCCCTGTGACCGAAGGTACTGCAGACACAAAATGCTGGAGTAACTCAGTGGGGCAGGCAACACCTCCGGAGAGAAGGAATGGGTGACATTTCAGTTCGAGACCCTTCTTCAGATTGATGCGATGTCTCGGGTCGAGACCCTTCCTCAGACTTCTCCCTGTGACCGCGTGGGTTTCCTCCGAGTGCTCCGTTTCCTTCCGCATCCCAAAGGCGTGCAGGTTTGTTGGCTAATAGGCCCGCTGGATATTGCCCCTAATGTGTAGGGAGTGAATTGGGAAATAGGAATTAGAACTAATCCTATCGCATGGACTGGGTAGCCAGGAGGGTCTGTTTCCGTGCTGTCTCAAAACGATAGTTCTCTCTGTTTAGTTTTGTTTAGTTTAGAGATACTGCGCGAAACAGGCCCTTCAGCCCAACTGGAACCGCGCCGACCAGCGATTCCTGTGCGCTAACACTACCCAACACACACTGGGGACAATTCTTACATTTATACCAAGCCAATTTACCTACAAACCTGCACGTCTTTGGAGTGTGGGTGGAAATCGAAGATCTCAGAGAAAACCCACGCACAAACTGACTACAGACAGCACCTGTAGTCAGGATCGAACCCGGGTCTCCGGCGCTGCAAGCGCTGTAAGGCAGCAACTCTACCGCTGCGCCACCGTGCTGCCCGCCCGTTCTGTCCCGCGATAAACACAAGAGCAATAAATGTAATAACAAGGAACTGCAGACGCTGGTTTATACCAAAGAAAGGCACAGTGTGCTGGAGGAACTCAGCGGGTCTGGCAGCATCTCAGGGAACTTGGATAGGCAACGTTTTGGTCAGCACCATTCCGGGCTGGGGTTCTTCTTCAGATATTCCCTACCTCTAGCGAGACATTTCACTCCTCCTCTTCTCTCCTTATCTGACACCCTACGGTATTCTTTGCATCTCTAGACTTTGGCCAAGCAACTGTATCCACCTATCACTTGCCACTTGCCCCCACCTCTCCTTTCCAGCTTTCTCCCCCCCCTCCACCAACAGTTTTAAGTAGGGTCCCAACCCGAAACGTTGCCTATTCATCCCCTCCACAGATGCCGCCCGACCCGTCCAGTTCCTCCAGCACTTTGTGTTTTACTTAAAATTCCAGCGCCTGCAGTTCCTCATGTGTATCTCTCTCCAGATTGTTATATTTAAAAAAACGTAGTTATGATTTAAACATAAATAGAATATTATTGTTCTCTCTACTCCACAGTACCCAGCACATGGCACAGCAAAAGCATGAAATAAAAACGCGAATCATTCTGTCCGGACATTGCGTAAGTCAGCAGAAGGAGAAGCTACCAATTAATAAATCAGTCTGATGAAGGGACTTGATCCGAAACATCGCCTATTTCCTTCGCTCCATAGATGCTGCCTCACCCGCTGAGTTTCTCCAGCATTTTTGTCTACTTCGATTGTCCAGCATCTGCAGTTCCTTTTTAAACAATGAATAAAGCATAATAATTACAACAAAGATAGACATGAAAGGCTGGAGTAACTCTGCGGGACAGGCAGCAACTCTGGAGAGAAGGAATGGGTGACGTTTCTGGTGGAGACCCTTCTTCAGACTAAGGTGCTGCCAGACCCGCTGAGTTACTGCAGCCATTTGTGTCTATCTCCGGTTTAATCCAGCATCTGCTGTTCCTTGCTACATGTAATAATTACACCATTCATTACATTTCACTTCCCCTTTGTAACCAAGAGGGACATTCCCATGAAACAAACATGTGGTCATGAGAAAGTGGTTTGGCTTGCCTCCCTCCTCACTGCCTGGCCCCACGGCTAGTGTAAATATGGTGATGATGTGGAATGAATCATCCTCCCGCCACTTGCCGGGAGACCTTTCAGTTTAGTTGAGAGATACAGCGCGGAAACAGGCCCTTCGGCCCACCGAGCCTACCAGCGATCCCCGCACACGGGCACTATGCTACACACCGGGGACACTTTGCAACCAAAGACCAATTAACCGACAAACCTGCACGTCTTTGGAACGGGGTGGAAACCGGCGCACCCGGAGAAAACCCACGCAGGTCACGAGGGGAACGTACAAACTCCGTACAGACAGCACCCCTAGTAGGATCGAACCCGGCTGTCAAAACTTTGACAAAAATCCAGTTCAGTGCTGCCCACGGATTTACCGCTTTGTGTAAACAAAACAAGGCAAGTGAAATATAATTGGAGGGGAAAGCTATATTTCCACCTGGGGGCGCCGTCAGCGATGGCAGCCTCGCCAACAGTCTGTCTGTCTATTTGTCATTTTTGTTATTTTTAGTGTGTTTTAAAAGTTTGTGTTAATTTGTTTAACGTGGGGGGGGGGGAGGGGAGGGGGTCGGGGGAAACTTTTTGATCAATCTCTCACCTTGCCGGAGATGCGATTGTTTTCCGGATCGTATCTCCGGTCGCTCTGCGGCCTAACAACATGGAGCTGGCGGCCTTGCTCGGGACTGACTTTGAGCCCCACCGCGGGGACGTGGACTTACCATCAGAGCCTGCGACTCCCTGCCTGGGATCAACGCTCCAACCACGGCCTGCATATTTCACCATCTAGGAGCTCGCAGTCTCGGGAAAAGAGGCTGATGTCGGGAAGCTCTAAAGTCACAGGAGGTTCGACTAGCCCTGACCCGAGGGTCAATCACCCGGCGTGGGGAGCTGAGATCCCCCCAATATGGGAGCTTGATCACCACGATGCGGTGGGCCCAACCGCCGGCTACATGAGCCAAGATCGCTCCAACAACAGAAGGCTCGAGGCCCCCGACCGCTGGAGGACAAAGAAGGGAAGAGATTGAACTTTGTTTTCGCCTTCCATCACAGTGGGGAATGTGGGGAGTCACTGTGGTGGATGTTTATGTTAAAATGTATTTTGTGTGTTTTGTTGCTTTTTATTGGTATGACTGTATGGCAAATCAAATTCCTCGTGTGTTGCAAAACATACTTGGCTTATAAAGTATGATTATGCTTATGATTATTATGATTATAAATACGATAAATTCTTATAACAAAGAAGTTATTTCCGGAGCTGACTGGCTGTGTTTGCTACCATTGTGATCCCCAATCCAGGCAAACCCCCTGATCAGTCTGAAGAAGGGTTTCGGCCCGAAACGTTGCCTATTTCCTTCGCTCCATAGATGCTGCTGCACCCGCTGTGTTTCTCCAGCTTTTCTGTGTAACCTTCGATTCTCCAGCATCTGCAGTTCCCTCTTTAACACTTCACATTGTGATGTTTATTGATATTTGTTTCAGTTTCCGCACCTTCAGTCATGAATTCCAACTCTTAGACAACATTTTATCACGCAGTGGAATGTCATTTTGCAACCGTGTAAACGATAAACACAAAGACTTCCAGACGTGAATCATTCCTCCCTGCCATGGATGCCCTCCACTGAAAACGGTGTCTGAGACGGGCTGGGAAGATCATCAAAGACCCCTCACACCCCAACCATGGACTGTTTGCCCTCCTCCCATCAGGGAGGCGGTACAGGAGCCTCAGGTCACGTACTAGTAGGATGAGGAACAGCTTCTACAACAATACAATCACATTGCTGAACTCGGAGTCCCGCCGATAGATTTCTCTGGTCCCTCTGTCCCCATTGTTTAATCATTCTGTATTTTTTGATGATTCTGTATCTTCTCTCTTTCTACTTTTTTTATTTCTTTATACACAACTACTACGGACTGACGCAAAACTGCATTTCGTTGTATGCATACTTGTATTTGTGCGATGACATTAAAGTTGAATTGAATTGAATTTCTCAGCGTTTGATGACTGAAAACATTTTTCATTATCTTAGTGTAGTTTAGAGATACAGTGTGGGATCAGGCCCTTCAGCCCACTGAGTCCGCGCCGACCATCCATCACCCGGTCAGTCACACCAGTTCTATGTTATCCCACTTTCTCATCCACTCCCTACACACTCAGGGGGCAATTTACAGAGGGGCCGATTAACCTACAAACCCGCACCTGTTTGGGGTGTGGGAGGAAACCGGTGCACCCGGAGGAAACCCATACTGTCACAGGGAGAACTGGCATAAACTCCACACACTCAGACAACACCCAAGGTCAGGATCGAACCTGAGTCTCTAGCGCTGTGAGTCAGCAGCTCTACAGCTGCACCCTTGAGCCACTGTGCAGTCCTAATCTTTTGATTTATGGATGTGGGTGCATCAATACAATACAATACAATACAATACAATACAATTTATTGTCATTTGAGCCTCAGTGAGGCTCAAACGAAATTCCGTTTCCACAGCCGTACAAACAAAGACAATTCCTACAGACATCCACACAATTTAATTCACACAAACATCCATCAAAGTGAACCCACTGTGATGGAAGACGAAGTCTTTTCTCTCCCCTGTTCTCCATTTCTCTCCCGATGTCCAAGCCCCAGGCGGGCGATGATGGCCCATGGCCATTTTAGGCGATTTACGGCCCCGCTCCCGGTCTAAAAGTCATGGTGTTGGAGCCCCCGGTGGACGCTGGAATGTCCCACGGCCATGAAGCCGCGCCGGGCGATGTACGTCCCCGCTCCGGGTCGTTCCAACCCCGCGACACGGGCTGGAGAAGTCGCGTTGCGGGAGCTCCGGGAAGCGGTCTCTCCCCCTGGACCCGCGAGCTCCCGATGTCCCAGTCCACCGGACCTGCGGCTGCGTTGCTGGAGCCTCCGAGCCCCAGGAGTCGAGTCGCAGCAGAGAGTCACCACCGCTCCCTACGCTCCGAGGCCGGCCAGCCCCATGATGGTGAGTAGTCTGCAGCTCAGCAGTTCTCCGAGCCCCCGGGTCGTTCAGGTTGGAGGCCGATCCATGGTGCTAGGCCCCAACGCAACGGAGACCCGACAGGGAAAATGTCGGGTCTCCCGGACAGGGAAGAGATTTTAAACAGTTTCCCCCCCCCCCCCCCCTGTCCCCACCGCCCCCACATATACACATTTAAAACCAGTATTAAAAAAACACCAACACTACATTAACTAGACAAAAAATTTAAAAAAGACAGACAGGCTGTAGGGGCCGCTGCAACGGGCGAGCCGCGCCGCCAATCAATGGTTTCATGGTTTCTTTATTGCCTTGCGTACCAGGTACAGCAAAATACATTTTAATTTTTTGCATACAGCTCGGCAAGACTAACCCTGTAAATAAACACAATCGCCCCAATTGGGGGAGTCCAGAACCAGGGGCCACAGTTTAAGAATAAGGGGTAAGCCATTTGGAACGGAGACGAGGAAACACTTTTTCACACAGAGAGTTATGAGTCTGTGGAATTCTCTGCCTCAGAGGGCGGTGGAGGCCGGTTCTCTGGATACTTTAAAGAGAGAGCTAGATAGGGCTCTTAAAGATAGCGGAGTCAGAGGATATGGGGAGAAGGCAAGAACGGGGTACTGATTGGGGATGATCAGCCATGACCACATTGAATGGCGGTGCTGGCTCGAAGGGCCGAATGGCCTACTCCTGCACCTATTGTCTATTGTCTATTGCCAGGTAGTGCACCATATGCCGAGCAGCCCACTGAGCCCAGAAGCACGAGGTGCCGTTTTGCCTCTGGCGTGGACTTGTCCATCATCCTGACATGGTCAAAATCCTGGATCTGACTCCACACCATCACTGCGGGAGTCCCTACGCCTCTGCACCCTGTTAAACACGTCCATGACTGCGGGAGTCCCTACACCTCCGCACCCTAATAAACAAGTCCACGCCAGATAGACCCGCGTCCCAAAATCCAAAGATTAGGGGTGGCACGGTGGCGCGGCGCTAGAGTTGCTGCCTCACAGCGCCAGAGACCCGGGTTCAACCCGGGTGCTGTCAGTACGGAGTTTGTACTTCTCCCCGTGACCTGCGTGGGTTTTCTCCAGCTGCTCGGGTTTCCTCCCACACTCCAAAGACGTACAGATTTATAGGCTAATTGGCTTTGGTAAAATTGGAAATTGTCCCTAGTGTGTGTAGGATGGCGTTGGTGTGCGGGGATCGCTGGTCGATGCGGACTCAACGGGCCGAAGGGCCTGTTTCAGCGCTGTTATCTAAAGTAAAGTAAAGCTGCAGTCAAGAGAGAACATCTGTTAGATTTTAATTAAAAATCACAATCTGACAGCTGTTTGTGATGTTGATTTATTGCAGCCGTTATGATGAATATTAATTACAATCATAGTTTTTACAAGGAAACGTAAAGTTTTGATCGTTCAATCTCTATAGTTGAAAGGTTAAATCTCAGTGTGTTAGCAGTTTTTTACAATTATTACCTACCAAATGGGGCCTAAAATGTGTCACTTCAGAAATTAAAGTGTAAATTGACTGAAGAATCTTTCCCTGACTACATTCTACCCCAGCCTCAGAGTTGCTGCCTCACAGCGCCAGAGTCACGGGTTCGATCCTGACCACGGGTGCTGCCTGTTTGTACGTTCACCCCATGACCTGCCCGGGTTTTTTCCGGGTGCTCTGGTTTCCTCCCACACTCCAATGATGTACAGGTTTGTAGGTTAATTGTGAATTGTCCCGCTAGTTGCATTCCAGACCACATTTGGCACGGACCCCACTTCTGATTCTCCATTTCATTTCAGTTTATTAAATAGATATGGAATTTAAATAAAACTCGTCTCATTAATGGTAATCATGAAAGTTCCCGAATGTCATTGGAATCAATCTAGGCAGGTAATGTTTAGTTTAGTTTAGAGATACAGCGCAGAAGCAGGCCCATCGGCCCACAGAGTCTGCACTGACCAGCGATTCCCTCAAATATGTTCCTAATGGTTCACATCTGCTATTAGTTTGCTCACATGAGTGCCAATGTTGGATGCTTAAAGACAGGTGGAACACTATTGTCTATCAAACTATTGAATGTACCGAGACTGAAACTTTTTGTACAGTTTTTTATATATAATTTTTCGTCTGAATAAAGTTTATCTTTAAAATGTAAAAAATATATTTGCTCAAATGTTCTCCCTAATGCCCCCCCCCCGAAAGAGGTCACCAGACATAGCAGCAGAATTAGGCCATTCGGCCCATCGGGTCTGTTCCACCATTTGTAAACAAACTATCTTTTCCTCTCAACCCCATTCACCTGCCATCCCCTCCATTACCTTTGACAACCTTACCAATCAAGAATCTGTCAATCTCCACTTAAAATATATGCATTGACTTGGCCTCCACCACTGCCTGTGGCAATGAATTCCACAGATTCACCACCCTCTATATCCAGAATATTTCACATTAATGCCTTTCTTGGCTTTTCTCCAAGTTTATTCTGCCCTTATGTCCGGCAATTGGGAGAATCTCTCGCCAATTTCGCCCCATTGTCTCTTCCTTCATTAGACTTTAGACGTTTGGACTTCAGAGAGTCAGCACGGAAGCAGGCCCTTCGGCCCACCGAGTCCGCACACTAACACTATCCTACACACACTAGTGACAATTTACATTTACACCAAGGCCAAATAACCTCCAAACCTGCATGTCTTTGGGTTGGGGGAAGAAACCAAAGAACTCTGAGAAAACCCACGCAGGTCATGGGGAGAACGTACAAATACCGTACAGACAGCACCCGTAGTCAGGATCGAACCTGGATCTCTGGTGCTATGAGGCAGCAACTCTACCGCCATTATTACTCCGTGTGATCTCATTGTGTTTCACACCCAGAATGCTGTCGTGTCAGCACGGTGGCGCAGCGGTAGAGTTGCGGCCTCACAGCGTCAGAGACCCGGGGTCTATACGGAGTTTGCACGTTCTCCCCGTGACCTGCGTGGGTTTTTTTCCGAGATCTGCGGTTTCCTCCCACACTCCAAAGACGTGCAGGTTTGTCGGCTAATTGGCTCGGTAAAATTGTAAATTGTGCCTAGTGCATTGGATAGCGTTGGTGTGCGAGAATCGCTGGTCAGCGCGGTCTCGGTGGGCTGAACGGCCTGTTTCCATGCTAAAACTCTGAACTAAACGGCAGGACTCTAAACGAGAAGGCAGGAACGGGTACTGATTTGTGATGATCAGCCATGATCAATTGAATGGCAGTGCTGACTCGAAGGGCAGAATGGCCTACACCTGCACATATTGTCTATTGTCTATTAAACATGCTTGCTCACTCTGATCTATATGAATTTCTAAGTTACTGTGAGCAATTTTACACGTCCTTTGACACGTCACATACTGTAGTAACAATTTGAATTCATCTCTTCACGTATGACTGGTTTTATATTGATGCTCCAGTTATAGTGTGGAAATAGCCTTCTTTTTGCTTTTTTGATTCCTTGATTTAAAACTACAAGAGATTTCACAATTGGATCTCTTTCATCTTCTGCGGGAGCATAAATTACTTCAAGCCACTTTTAGATGCACATAAATCAGAAAGCAATCTTCCTACAAAACAGATACACAGTTTCAAGAACTGAAAATGGAAGTCTAGGGGGAAAAGTGTTCTGTTTACGTAAGGGAGAACCATACTGTTTGCTGGCTCAGAGAGATTGTCTCTGTTTTAATGCACATAAAATATCAGGCACGTAAAGGTATTCCACCAACAACACAGACGTTTCAATCACTAATGGGCCTGTCCCACCTAGGCGACTTTTTCGGCGACTGCAGGGGGCTGTGCAGTCGCCACATGGTCGCCCACATGGTGGTTGCCGGGGAGTCGCCTTCATGGTCGTGAGGAGTTCCCGCATTTTGGGAACTAGTCGCCGGCCTCATTATGGTCGCTGCTAATTTTTCAACATGTTGCAAAATTAGCGGTGACTAGAATGAAGCTGCCATGGAGAGTAACGAGAATTCTCGTGCCGTGGTGGATCGCCAGGAGGTCCTAGTGGGTCGCCAGGAGGTCGAAGGTTCTCTTAGGTTCTCGTAGGTTGTAGCCAGTGCTGAACGATGAATTTCATTGGCTCATTGGGGGGAAAAAAAAACCGTAAGCAGTAGTTTTCAGAACCAAGGATAACCAACCGGTAATGTTAAATGTCCGTCGAGCTTCACAGCCGTGTATCTCTGGCTTATTAAAAGTTGTCTCCACTCCTTCTCCCCCCCTTCTCCCCCCCCCCCTCTTTTAAAGGACTTACCGTACACTGCGATTTAGCTGTCTTTTAATTACAGCGCCAACCGGGCTGTTCATCGCGGTGTGTGTCTGTGTCACCTTGGCTTTGCACCGTGTGAATTTCAGACAGCGCTTGCCCTGGACCCCGCCTTTACGATGTGTGTGTGTGTGTGTGTGTGTGTGTGTGTGTGTGTGTGTGTGTGTGTGTGTGTGTGTGTGTGTGTGTGTGTGTGTGTGTGTGTGTGTGTGTGTGTGTGTGTGTGTGTGTGTGTGTGTGTGTGTGTGTGTGTTCCACTCTGACAGTCGCCGGCAGTTGCCTGAAAAATCGCCTAAGTCGATTAGGCGATTTTTCAGGTGACTGCCAGCGACCAGGACAACGGAATTCACCGAAGTCAGCACTGGCGACAACCTACGTCACCTGGCGACAGCCTACGTTAACCCGGCGACAACCTATGACAGCCCAAATTGTCCCCCTTGAAAATTTTTCCACAGTCGCCTAAAAAATCGCATGTGGGACAGGCCCTTTCTGCCCCGTGTTGTGTGGGAGAGAAAGCTGACCCGTGACACCAAATATCAATCCAAAAATATTCAATAAATACATTTTCATTTCTTTCCATTTGTAAATATGAAAAAAAAACAAATGGAAAAATCTTCGGGACGGATCACCGTGCTGCCATGGTTTTGCTTTCATTTCATGTTTGTCTGGATACTTATTGACAAATTGGCCAATTTCTTGAATATTTATTGATCTGCCCCGTTTCATTTATCTTTATCTTGTTCATGGTAAAGGATTCTCTTTCTGCCAGCACAAAATCAATTACATTCCCTGTGTATTTGCAGCAAAAAACCTTTTGGTTCAGTCTTCCTTACTTACGGCCCGACATGCTCCGTCTACATTAGTCCCACCTGCTTGAATTTGGCCCAGATCCATGCAGCATGGAAACAGGCCCACTTTCCCGAGTTATTCACGAATTCTCCCGAGTTTTCCCCTTGATTCAAACTCGCAGTATGTTCGTAACGAGTTCGTAGGAGGCCGTGGGAGTCCGTGGATATATCGTAGCGGCTCGTTATGCCAGCCGTAGGTACTCAAGGCACCAGGTAAGTCGGGACATTTTTTGAAAAATGTCCACAAGTAAAAAAATAGCCCCGAGTACCTACGGCTGGGCCGAAGGGCCTGTTCTTGTGCCGTTCTGGCCCCATGTTCTGTGATGTCTGAAGGCTAGAGCCATATGATTAATAATGAGAATGAGTATAATTCAATCTGCGAATGACTTCATCCAATAGGCCAGCTAACAGGTTTGATCAACAGAGCAATGAGATTGATATTTTCTCATAATTAACCTGCTGGCTGCCTGAAACTGAATCTACAATTTCATAACAGCAGCATAATAATAGTTGACCATATGATCATGACTGTCTTAGTGAGGCAAAATCTTGAACTGTGACAGCAACCTTTTCAAGCAAAGCCCTATGCACAGATGCAAATTATGGACCTCATTACGAATTATGGTATCACTCTACTGATATTAATGCAGGTTTATAATCTGAATACATTTACATATATGTATTTAAATTAGTTTCGCGCACATTAGTTTCTTATCCTTGTAAAGCTGAGCTCTTCACCTCTATGATTGTTTAAATAACATACCTAAGTTATTATAAATGGAAGACTGACACAAAATGCTGGAGTCACTCAGCGGGATAGGCAGCATCTCTGGAGAGAAGGAATGGGTGACGTTTTGGGTCGAGACCCTTCTTCAGACTGAAGAAGACTCCTCAGTCCGAAAAAGGGTCTCGACACAAAACGTTCGAAGAAGGGCCTCGACCCGAAACATCGCCCATTCCTTCTCTCCGGAGATGTTGTCCGTCCCGCTGAGTTACTCCAGCATTTTGTGTCTGTCTTCGGTTTAAACCAGCATCGGCAGTTCCTTCCTACTTATTATAATTGGATATGATTTGCCAATCCCAAATGTACGCTGGAGGTTGCTACTGAAAAACTCAAACAAGATGCAGGGTTCTGACATTTGACTCGGAGATTCAGCCTGAGCCACTGTTTCAATGCAAATCGCTTTGCCAACATCCCATGGGAAGGGAGCCATGAAGAACAACTTCTCATTAACATTTTGTCAAAATGAGACATCGTCAATAGGAATGGTTAGGTGTTCAGCAAACTCATCGGACCTTGTATACTCTGGAATTTAGAAGGATGAGAGGATATCTTATTGAAACATATAAGATTATTAAGGGTTTGGACACGCTAGAGGCAGGAAACATGTTCCTGATGTTGGGGGAGTCCATAACCAGGGGTCACAGTTTAAGAATAATGGGTAAGCCATTTAGAACGGAGACGAGGAAACACTGTTTCACACAGAGAGTTGTGAGCCTGTGGAATTCTCTGCCTCAGAGGGCGGTAGAGGCCAGTTCTCTGGATACTTTCAAGAGAGAGCTAGATAGGGCTCTTAAAGATAGCAGAGTCAGGGGATATGGGGAGAAGGCAGGAACGGGATACTGATTGGGGATGATCAGCCATGATCACATTGAATGGCGGTGCTGGCTCGAAGGGCCGAATGGCCTACTCCTGCACCTATTGTCTATTGTCTATTGTCTTGTATTTGCCGAAGTTTTAACCTCAACAGAATTATCTCATTGTAAATGAATGGCCATTTTCTGTAATTTCCAATAAGTGATTTTAATGCCACTCCTGGTGTTAGTAGCCAACGGACAGACACACAATGCGCCGTACCTAATTTAGATATTTCATGCATTGCATGTATTGTATTGTAATTCCAGAGAATTTGTAAGTTCATAAGTTATAAGGCCCGGATAGAGTGGACGCTTCCACGAGTGGGAGAGTCTAGGACCAGAGGGCACCGCCTCAGAATTAAAGGACTTATCTTTAGGAAGGAGATGAGGAGGAATCTCTTTACTCAGAGGTGAATCTGCGGAATTTTTTGGCACAGATGGCTGTGAGAATACTCCTGCACCTATTGTCTAAAAGATGGAAAACCAGAGGGATGCCCCTTTTCACTGCATATTGAAATATACAGTGTAGAAACAGGCCCTTCAGCCCAGCGAGCCCATGCCGACCATCGATCACCCGTTCACACTAGTTCTATGTTATCCCATTTTCACATCCAATCCCTCCACACTAGGGACAATTTACAGAGGGCCAATTAACCTTCAACGTCTTTGCAGTGCGGGAGGAAACCAGAACACCCGGAGGAGAGCCACGTGGTCACAGGGAGAACGTGCAAACTCCGCACTGACAGCGCCCGAGGACCTGGATCTCTGGCGCTGTGGGGCAGCAGCTCTACCCGCTGCGCCACTGTGCCATCCTATAGGAAAGGGAAAAACTGATCAAGGATCGGTGGCATCGGATTACTGGCGGAATTGGCCATTTTGGTAATTGATGTAACTGGGATGGGGATGAACTGGGGAGAAATGATGGGGTTATGGTAGGAAAAAATGCCAAATTAGTGGTTAGTTTTTGTTCTACAGTATCAGCACAGTATTTGCTATTTAATTCTTCTTTTAAAGGCGACCTTGTTTGCATGTGGGAGTTTAAGTCGCCAAATGTATTCTGCCGCTTCTCCAGACATCTTTGCTCTCTTATGTAATGTACATTTTACACTTCCCCATTCTGTACAATTCTCTGCTCATTCTTATCTACCTTTATTAGCAGCCGGAGATTGCCAGGAGTTGAAAAGAAGTGTCCCAATCTTGAGAGAAAAGCACTTTGAAAGGCATCTTGCTTGACAGGCGAGGGTGGAACTCAATTTTTTTATAAATGTTTTGAGTTGCATGAATTTTGTTTCAGGGAAAAAAAAAAGAATCGGATAGACAAAATGAAATAATGAATATTTAATGAAAGAATCCTTGCTACCATCTCCCCGCAAAGGAAGAGAAAGATAACAAATAGTTATTAGCTGGTTCATTTAGTGTCTGTCTCGGCAAACTCTGTCAATCCATAATTCACGATGCCGCACTAATGGGATCGGCAACGTTGTACATTTGATTGAACAGTAAAATTATAAGCGGACATTAAAATTACATTCGTTATCACGAATTTCTGAAAATGTACGCTGAATCAATTTGCAATGGTGGGGGGGAAAGCGGGGAGTGGTGCAGAGTTGCTGCCTCACAGCGCAAGAGACCCGGGTTGGATCCTGACCACGGGTGCTGTCTGTGTGGAGTTTGTGCGTTCTCCCCGTGACCTGCGTGGGTTCTCTCCGAGATCTTCGGTTTCGTCCCACACTCCCAAGGTTTGTAGGTTAATTGGCCTTGGTATAAAATGTTAAACTGTCCATAGATGGTGGAGGTTAGTGTTAATGTGCAGGGATCGCTGGTCGGCATGGATACGTTGGGCTGAAGGGCCTGTTTCCGCGCTGTATCCCTAAACTAAACTAAGAGGTTTGTGGAATGGCGGAAAGTTTACCAGAGGGGAGGAGTTTATTTGGCCTGTGCTGGTTGAGCTGCTGCCTCACGGCGCCAACGCAGACCAGGTTCAATCGCGGCCCAGACCATCACGCATCCCTTCCAGTGACTCCATCTACACTTCACTTCACCTCGCCAAGTCCAGCAGCATCATCAAGGACCAGTCTCACTCCCTCTTCTCCCCTCTCCCATCAGGCAAGAGGTACAGAAGTGTGAAAACGAACGCACACCTCCAGATTCACGGACGGTTTCTTCCCAGCTGTTATCAGGCAACTGAACCATCCTACCAACAATTAGAGAGCGGTCCTGAACTATGTAATTGGAGATATTCGACCTACCTTCAATCGGACTTTATCTTGCACTGAATAATATTCCCTTTATCCTGTATCGGTATACTGTGGACGGTTTGGTTGTAATCATGTATAGTCTTCTCGTTAACTGGATAACATGCAACAAAAAAGCTTTGAACATTACCTCGGTACACGTGACAAATGATAAAGGAAACTAAACTGACACACGTTCTATGTTGTCCCACATTCTCATCCACACCCTACACACTAGATGCCATCAACAGGGGCTAATTAACCTACAAACCCGCACGTCTTTGGGATGTGAGGGGAAACCTACGTGGTCACCGGGAGAACGTGCAAACTCCACGCAGGCAGCACCCGAGGTCAGGATCGAACCCTGGTCTCTGGCATTGTGAGGCAGCAACTCTGCATGGAGAAGTTGGCTGGTGTTCACTGTGGTTTTGATAAAGTGATGTTATAAGGTATCTGGACAAAATCAGTAATCATAGTTCAGATCACTATCTAGTGAACTCTGCAGCAAGTGTGCATGTTTGGTCAAAGATATTAAATCTAGGCCAAAGGTTCCCAAATTACATGTTGCAGCAGCTCAACCAGCACAGGCCAAATAAACTCCTCCCCTCTGGTAAAATTTCCGCCATTCCACAAACCTTTTAGCTTTTAGCTTTCCAACTATGGAGCGATTAGTTTTTTTTCAGACTTTAGTTTGGAGACACAGCGTGGAAACAGTCCCATCGGCCCACCGAGGCCATGCCTGCCAGCGATCACCCCGTACACTAGCATTATGCTACACACGAGGGGACTATTTATAGAAGCCAATTAACCTACAAATCTGCTTGTCTTTGGAGTGTGGGAGGAAACCGGAGCACCCGGAGAAAACCCACGCAGGTCACGTAGAGAACGTACAAACTCCCTATAGCCACCACCCTTAGTCAGGGTCAAACCCGGGTCTCCGGCGCTGTGAGGGCAGCAATTCCACCGTGCCGCACACAGGTCCGTTTCCTGCCGCCATCTTTCTTCACTCAAGTTACAAACATGAATTAAAAATGGTCTTTTTATAATGACACTTCTCAGGACAGTGTACCCCAGGGGTGTAATCCTCTAGTTTGTAAAGCTGTGTTCTAGGATACATTTGAAACACGACCCCTTGGAGCATTCCTAATTCCTGCCATTATTAGAGGAATAGAATCGTAAAATCAACAGTAAAATCGGGGGGTGGGAGATTGCAACCTTCACGCGGTCCGCCCTGTTTTAACGAATGCAATCAACCCGGCGTGCACAATCAAATGAGATCAAATAGAACAAGTTGTCCTACAACTTTAGGCTGTGCACGCCAAACGCAAGAAGAAGGACAGTGAAATCAATTTGTTTCCTGGGAGAAATGGAAGAAAATTGGATGCAAAATTAAAACTCCGGGACGGAGGTGGAACGTGTTTCCAGCTTCAGGTTTCTGGGAGTCAACATCTCCGATGACCTCTCTTGGACCTACAATACCTCAACTCTGGTCAAGAAGGCTCACCAGCGTCTCTTCTTCCTGAGGAGACTAAAGAAGGTCCATCTGTCTCCTCAGATTCTTGTAAACTTCTACCGCTGCACCATCGAGAGCATCCTTACCAACTGTATCACAGTATGGTATGGCAACTGCTCTGTCTCCGACCGGAAAGCATTGCAGAGGGTGGTGAAAATTGCCCAACGCATCACCGGTTCCTCACTCCCCTCCATTGACTCTGTCCAAAGTAAGCGATGTCTGCGAAGGGCGCGCAGCATCATCAAGGACTGCTCTCATCCCAACCACAGGCTGTTTACCCTCCTACCATCCGGGAGGCGCTACAGGTCTCTCCGTTGCCGGACCAGCAGGTCCAGGAACAGCTTCTTCCCTGCGGCTGTTACATTACTTAACTCTGCACCATTGGTGATTGCCAGTCACCCCCCCCTCACCCCCGGACACTCATTCCACCAGAAGAAATTGCACTACTACAACTGCATGTACGTAAATATATTTATTGCTCATATTCTATGTTCGCTCTTCTGGGGAGATGCTAACTGCATTTCGTTGTCTCCGTACTGTACACTGCACAATGACAATAAAGTTTGAATCTGAATCTGAATCTGAAAACTAGTTTATTGTCATGTGTACCGAGGTACAGTGAAAAGCTTTTGTTATGTGCTAACCAGCCAGCGGAAAGACCATACATGATTACAATTGAGCTGTCCACAGTGTATAGATACAGGATAAGGGAATAACGTTTAGTGCAAGAAAGTCCAATAAAAGATAGCCCAAAGGCCTCCAAAGAGGTAGATAGCTCAGCATCGCTCTCTGGTTGTTAGTAGGACGGTTCAGTTGCCTGATAACAGCTGGGAAGAAACTGCCCCTGAATCTGGAGGTGTGTGTTTTCACGCTTCTGTACCTTTTGCCCGATGGGAGAGGGGAGAAGAGGGAGTGGCCAGGGTGAAACTGGTCCTTGATTATACTGCTGGCCTTGCCGAGGCAGCGTGAGGTGTAGATGGAGTCAATGGAAGGGAGGTTTGTGATGGTCTGGGCTGCTTCAGTAGTTTAGTAGATAACATCATCCCTCCAGCTTTACATTTCACTCAAGTCAAGTCAAGTGAGTTTGTTGTCATGTGTCCCTGATAGGACAATGAAATTCTTGCTTTGCTTTAGCACAACAGAACATAGTAAGCATTAACATACACTCCTCCTCTTCTCTCCTTTCCAGACACCCTTCTGCCTCCTTTTCATAGAAACATAGAAAACAGGTGCAGGAGTAGGCCATTCGGCCCTTCGAGTCTGCACCGCCATTCAATATGATCATGGCTGATCATCCAACTCAGTATCCTGTACCTGCCTTCTCTCCATACCCCCTGATCCCTTTAGCCACAAGGGCCACATCTAACTCCCTCTTAAATATAGCCAATGAACTGGCCTCAAGTACCTTCTGTGGCAGAGAATTTCAGAGATTCACCACTCTCTGTGTGAAAAATATTTTTCTCATCTCAGTCCTAAAAGATTTCCCCCTTAACCTTAAACTGTGAACCCTTGTTCTGGACTTCCCCAACATCGGGAACAACCTTCCTGCATCTAGCCTGTCCAACCCCTTAAGAATTTTGTAAGTTTCTATAAGATCCCCCCTCAATCTTCCAGCCTTTGTCTCTTGCTCCACTCATCTGCCAATCATCTCCCTCCCTCTTCTACATCCACCTTTCACTTAAACAGACACAGAGACACAGACTCAAACAGACACAGAGACACAGAGTGCTGGAGTAACTCAGCGGGTCAGGCAGCATCTGTGGAGAACATGGAGAGGTGACGTTTTGGGTCGGTTTGCTTCTTGCGACCCGTTCCCATCTCTCTATTCCAGGTTTCTCCCATTTTATTAATATTTTTAATATAAAAAATATATTTAATTTTGTATTTTGAGGGCGGGCACGGTGGCACATCGGTAGAGTCGCTTGCCTCACAGCACCAGAGACCCGAGTTCGATCCCGACTATGGGTGCTGTCTGTACGGAGTTTGTACGTCCTCCCCGTGATCGTGTGGGTTTTCTCCAGGTGCTCCGGTTTCCTTCCACACTCCAAAGACGTACAGGTTTGTAGGTTAATTGGCTTGGTAAAAATGTCAAACAATTCTCGCTGGTGTGTTCAGGATAATGTTAATGCCCTGGTCGGTGCAGACTCGGTGGGTTTAGTTTTGTATCACTAAACTAAACTAAACTAAACTACTCCAATCAGTCTGTGGAAGACTCCCGCCCCGAAACATCGTCTGTCTATCACTTCCACAGATGCTGCCTGGCCCGCTGAGTTCCTCCAGCACTTTGTGCTTTGCTCAAGATTCCAGCATCTGCATTTTCTTGTTTTGCAGTAGAGATGAGCTCCAGATAAAGGGATGAGAGGATTGGAAATGGATGAGATTGAATCTTTCCCGTTACAATAGTAAATCCTGAGTCACGCTTCCCCATGCAATCTATTACACTGCAAAGCTTTTACAGTAACATTGGCCATCATGTCAGGTCTGTTCTGCCTACCACTTCTTCAGAATGAATAGATGAAAATGTTTCTTTCAGTCAGATTGCATCCTGACTTTAATGTGTTTCACTATTTTCATTTCATTGACCCTCGTCTAAATCCTCGATTCTCAGTCGAATATCTTTAATCTCCCTCAGGCATGACAAGGACAATCGAAGAAGGGCCTGAAAGAAACACAGCCTTGTTATGTCGCCGGGGGGATAAAATGTTTTACATTTCATCGAACCCTTCTCAGGACCTGAGAGTCCCAGTGTCACACTGCGTGGAAGCAGGCTCTCCGGCCCTACGCGCCCATACTAGCCCCAGTGGTGCAGCGGGTGGAGCAGTTGCCTAACAGCACCAGATTCAATCCTGACCTCGGGTGCTGACAGTGTGGAGTTTGCACGTTCTCCCTGTGGCCGTGTGGGTTACCTCCCATTCCTCAAAGACGCACGGGGTTTGTAGGTTAATTGGCCCTCTGAAAAATTTGTTCCCAGTCTGTAGGGAGTGGATGAGAAAGTGGGACAACATAGAACGTATGCAAATGGGTGATCGATGGTCAGCGTGGACGCGATGGGCCGAAGGGCCTGTTTGCATGCTCTATCTACACTAAATTAAACCTAACAATCAGGTTTTAAGAGTTTAGTTTATTGTCACGTGTACTCAGGTACAGTGAAAAGCTATTGCTGCGTGCTAACCAGTCAGCGGAAAGACAATACATGATTACAATCGAACCATTTACAGTGTACAAAGGTAGACATAAATGCTGGAGAAACTCAGCGGGGGAGGCAGCATCTATGGAGCGCCACCTATTCCTTCGCATTTTTGTCCACCTTCAATGTTTCCAGCATCTGCAGTTCTTTCTTAAACATTTACAGTGTAAAGATACATGATACGGGAATAACGTACAGTGCAAGGTTTCCTCCCACACTCCAAAGACGTACAAGTCTGTAGGTTAAATGGCTTTGGGAAAAATTGTCCCAGTTGTATAAGACACACTGAGATGGTCGTATTTCCCGGTGTTTGGCCCATATCCCTCTCAACTCAATCAGATTGACAAGCAGAGTATACAGAAGAAGCTTATATCATGCTTTGATAAGATGCAAGTGATCTGATTAGCCTTCAGCCATCAGAGTTTGTCCGTGGGTGGTGTGTGGGCACGTTACTGATCCACAACGTGATGGTTGTGGATCATTGTGCACAAATCCCACCCATACAGCTGTGCAATATAAACGTACGTAATTTAAACAATCAAATAACAATAACCATCAAATTACTCACCCGTTGTAAAAACTCAGCGGGTGAGGCAGCATCTGTGGAGCGAAGGAATAGGCGACGTTTCGGGTCTAGACCCGAAACGTCGCCTATTCCTTCGCTCCACAAATGCTGCCTCACCAGCTGAGTTACTCCAGCATTTTTGTCCACCTTTGATTTTTCCAGCATCTGCAGTTCCTTCTTAAACACCTGTTGAAAAATGCGTCTGTTCATTAATAGAAAAAAGGCACAGAGTGCTGGAGTAACTCAGCGGGTCAGGCAGCATCTGTGGAGAACATGGATAGGTGAGATTTTGCTTGGAAACAGGCCCTTCGGCCCACCGAGTCCCTGCCGGCCATCGATCACCCATTCACACTAGCTCTGTTATTCCAGTTTTTCATCTTCACACACTAGGGGCAATTTAGAGGCAATTGACCTACAAACCCACACATCTTTGGGGTGTGGGAGGAAACCCAAATGTTCACAGGGAGAGCGAGCAAACTCCACACAGGCAGCACCCAAGGTCAGGATCGAACCTGGGTCTCTGGCGTCCCACCTACTCTTGTTTGGCCCATTCCTACACCTTTCCTATGTATGTCCCTATCCAAGTATTCTTTAAATGTGCAGGAAGGAACTGCAGATGCTGGTTTACATTGAAGATAGACACAAAATGCTGGAATAACTCAGCGAGACAGGCAGCATCTCTAGAGGGAAGACATGGGTGACATTTCAGGTTGAGACCCTTCTCTGTGTGTGTGTGTCTCTCCCTCTCCTGACTCTCAGTCTGAAACGTCACCCATTCCTTCTCTCCAGAGATGCTGCCTGTCCCGCTGAGTAGCTCCAGCATTTTGTGTCTATCTTCCTTTAAATGCTGTTACGGGACCTTTAAGTGTATGTTATGGTAGCTTTATATGTTTAAGAAGGAACTGCAGATGCTGGAAAAATCGAAGGCAGACAAAAATGCTGGAGAAACTCAGCAGGTGAGGCAGCATCTATGGAGCAAAGGAATAGGTGACGTTTCCGTTCGAGCCTTCTTCAGCCTATATATTGTTTACATGTGGTTGTTTACAATCAGTTTACGCTTAGTCTCATGCAAATTTTGGAATAATATTTTATTGCCTTTCTTTGTTATTTTAAGAGCCACGGATTCCTAGTCATGCAGGAAGATGCATTTTCTTGTTTGATGAATTGCGTGCTCCTCACTTAGAGGGTTATTGGTAGCTGGAAACTAGCCGTGTAATATAGCAGCGGCTGATGATGTCAGCTTGTTGTTGGCTGTCCAAGTCTGAATGACTGAGCTGAGAGAGGGGGTGGGCTGGAATGGATCCATTCAAAAGAGGAGGCCTGCCAGGCAAAAATGAGTGCTCTTGCTCTGATGGGGGGAAGGGCACTGTCTCTATCTGGAGCCTGAAATTGAATTCTCCTCTGGGTACAGTGGTGTAAAAATAATACTGTCTCCGCCTTCGAGCACAAATGCAATGAGAATCCCCAGTTATTTTTCTTCGGCGCTTTTTGAAAAAAATAATGAAAGCAGCCATTAACTGGGGTTCTGCAGCTTGACCCGTGCAGTGTTGGCAGGCTTGAGTCACGGCGGGGGGAAGGGACGAGAGAAAGGGAACAAAGGAATACTTCTACACACAGACTTGTAGACCAATGCAACCTAATGCTTCCGAGAGCTCGCCCGCTTAAAGGGGCGACTCAGCCCTCTCTGCAAATGCGGTCGCCACGGCTTCATGTAACTTGTGAATTGTTAACATGTCTGGGGGGGAGGGGGGAGGACAGAATTGTGACATTGGGAAATACATAGTTGTGATCAGGGGATCTTATAGAAACATAGACAATTCCTAAAGGGATTATTAGACACGCAAGATGCAGGAGAAATGTTCCCCACGTTAGGGGTGTCAGAATGTTCCCCATGTTACGGGACATACAGAACCAGGGGTCACAGTTTAAAGAATAAGGGGTAAGGCCGTTTAGGACTGAGGAGGAAAAATGTTTTCACCCAGAGAGTTGTGAATCTGTGGAATTCTTTGCTACAGAAGGCAGTGGAGGCCAATTCACTGAATGTTTTCAAGACAGAGTTAGATTTAACTCTTAGGGCTAATGGAATCAAGTGATATCGGGAGAAAGGAGGAAAGGGATACTGATTTTGTATGATCAGCCATGATCATATTGAATGGCGGTGCTGGCTCGAAGGGCCAAATGGCCTACTCCTGCACCTGATTTCCATGTGTCTGTGTTAGCGAGTGGGTAATCTTCCAGCAATGTTTCCAACAGCCAACATGTTGTTTCGCAACAAATCATTTATTTCTGAAGGAGGGCCTCGACCCGAAACGTCACTCATTGCTTCTCTCCAGAGATGCTGCCTGTTCCCGCTGAGTTACTCCAGCACTTTGTGTCTATCTTCGGTGTGAACCAGCATCTGCAGTTCCTTCCTACACATTTATTTTTGCACCTTGCAGCTTGCACCACAAGCAGCTCCTTGCCCGTGTCAATATCCCACAGCCCCCCAAACCTTTCAGCACTTTATCTACCTCTTCAAGAATGTATCTACTGGTTCAGGTGTTTCCACCAGCATCCTGCGCACAATGGCGCAGCTGCCTCACAGCGCCAGAGACCCAGGTTCAACCCTGACCTCGGGTGCTGTCTGTGTGGAGCTTGCACGTTTCCCTGTGACCGCATGGGTTTCCTCCGGGCGCTTCGGGCTTCCTCCCACATCCCAAAGACGTGCGGGTTTGTAGGTTTATTGGCCCACTGTAAATTGCCCCCTAGTGTGTAGGGAGTGGATGAGAAAGTGGGATAACATAGAACTAGTGTGAACGGGTGATGGATGGTCGGCGTGGACTCGGTGGGCCGAAGGGTCTGTTTCCGTGCTGCTTCTTTCAATCAATGAATCAATGAAATCTGGCAGAGAAAGACCATCTAATTGGGATGAATGCGGGCAGCTTCAGGCTGGAACTTGCACCTGAACAGGCACAGGCAGCCAAAAGGTTCCCTCTGCACTAACATTTTTATGGTTCTATTTATGGCCAACTGAAATTTGGATTTTGCTGATGAGGTGAAGTCACTCTTTAAAATTATAGACAATAAACAATAGGTGCAGGAGTAGGCCATTTGGCAATTTGAGCCAGCACCGCCCGCCATTCAATGTGATCATGGCTGATCATCCGCAATCAGTACCCCGTTCCTGCCTTCTCCCCATATCCCCTGACTCCGCTATCTTTAAGAGCCCTATCTAGCTCTCTCTTGAAAGTATCCAGAGAACCCACCTCCACCGCCCTCTGAGGCAGAGAATTCCACAGACTCACAACTCTCTGTGAGAAAAATGTTTCCTCGTCTCCGTTTTAAATGGCTTACCCCTTATACTTAAACTGTGGCCCCTGGTTCTGGACTCCCCCAACATCGGGAACATGTTTCCTGCCTCTAGCATGTTCAAATCCTTAATAATCTTATATGTTTCAAAAAGATTCCCTCTCATCCTTCTAAATTCCAGAGTATACAAGCCCAGCGGCTCCATTCTCTCAGCATATGACAGTCCCGCCATCCCGGGAATTAACCTTGTGAACCTAAGCTGCACTCCCTCAATAGCAAGAATGTCCTTCCTCAAATTAGGGGACCAAAACTGCACACAATACTCCAGGTGTGGTCTCACTATTTGCAATTCATTTGCACTTGGGCTCAGTGGTTCTGCCACATGAACAAAACATTAGAGCTTGCAGCCCAGGGCACACCTGGAAAGAAAGTCACAAAGAGCTGGAGTAACTCAGCGGGCAGAGTGTACCATTTTTTGAATGCTAACACATAGGAACAGGTCATGTGTGCCTTGTGTTTCACGCTGGTAATTTTCTTTAATTCCTCTTTAATTTTCTTTAATGGACTTAATTGCGCTATCACTCACTCCTCTTGCTCATTTACAATCTTCTGTCGCAGGTTGTTATTTAAACTAACAGCAAAATGCAAAGTACTGGGGCAACTCAGCAGGTCAGGCAGTACATGAGGGGGGAATGGACAGACGATGTTTTTTGTGTCGGGACCCTTCGTCACTGATCGTAGTAGGGGGGGGGATCTGGAAAGGAGATGCGGGCAGTATAAAGTCTGGCGAGTGATAGGTGGATACGGGTGAGGGAGGTTTCATAGGCAGAGGGGTGGAGTAAGTGACAAAGGCTGGAGGTGAAATGGGGACAAAATGGTTTCAGATTCAGAGAGAAGAGGCGGAGTGATACGCAAAGCCAAAGGGTGGGATATGGGTGGTGGGGGGAGAAGAGAGTGTGTGGCCTCACTCTGACAATGGAGGAGGCCCAGGACAGAGAGGTCAATGTGGGAATGGGAAGGGGAGTTAAAAAATGATTAGCAACTGGGAGATCCAACAAGCTTTAAAATAGCACCTGGGTCTTCCTTAAATAGCTTAAGGGCCTGTCCCACTATACGAGTTTACCCAAGAGCTCTCCCGAGTTAAAAAAAAAATCAAACTCGTGGTAAGCACGTAGAATGTACGTAGCGGGTACGTCGGAGCTCGGGACGTCTCTTAGCGGCTCGTAACGCTAACGGCAGGTACTCGGGAAATGCGGTAAGCTCGTGAAGATTTTTCAACATGTTGAAAAATGTCCACAAGAGCCACGAGTACCTACGAGCGGCCATTACCGTAATTCTCCGAGTTCGAAACAGGGGAAACTCAGGAGAACTCTTGAATTACCTCGTACAGTGGGACAGGCCCTTTACAGTAGAGATTTCTACATTGTGACCGCAAAGATAACTTCCTCATTTTGATGCATATGTGTGTCAGGAAAGGCAGCAGTTAATTCTATCCTTACATAATCAGTGTTCAAGAAGGAACTGCAGATTCTGGAAGATCGAAGGTACACAAAAATGCTGGAAAAACTCAGCGGGTGCAGCAGCATCTATGGAGCGAAGGAAATGGGCGACGTTTCGGGCCGAAACCCTTCTTCAGACTGATGGGGGGTGGGGGGGAGAAGGAAGGAAAAAGGGAGGACGGGGAGCCCGAGGGCGGGGGGGATGGGAGGAGACAGCTCTAGGGTTAAGGAAGGGGAAGAGACAGCAAGGGCTAGCAAAACTGGGAGAATTCAACGTTCATGCCATCAGGACGCAAGCAACCCAGGCGGAATATGAGGTGCTGTTCCTCCAATTTCCGGTGTTGCTCACACTGGCAATGGAGGACACCCAGGACAGAGAGGTCGGATTGGGAATGGGAGGGGGAGTTGAAGTGCTGAGCCACCGGGAGTTCAGGTAGGTTATTGCGGACTGAGCAGAGGTGTTCAGCGAAACGATCGCCCAACCTCCGCTTAGTCTCCCCGATGTAAATCAGCTGACATCTAGAGCAGCGGATGCAGTAGATGAGGTTGGAGGAGATACAGGTGAACCTTTGTCGCACCTGGAACGACTGCTTGGGTCCTTGAATGGAGGCGAGGGGGGAGGTGAAGGGACAGGTGTTGCATTTCTTGCTGTTGCAACGGAAAGTGCCCGGGGAGGGGGTGGTACAGGAGGGAAGGGAAGAATTGACAAGGGAGTTGCGGAGGGAGCGGTCTTTGCGGAAGGCAGACATAGGGGGAGATGGGAAGATGTGGCGAGTGGTGGGGTCACGTTGGAGGTGGCGGAAATGGCGGAGGATTATTTGTTGTATTTGCCGGCTGGTGGGGTGAAAGGTGAGGACTAGGGGGACTCTGCCCTTGTTGCGAGTGCGGGGATGGGGAGAGAGAGCAGTGTTGCGAGGTATGGATGAGACCCTGGTGCGAGCCTCATCTATGGTGGCGGAGGGGAATCCCCGTTCCCTGAAGAACAAGGACATTTCCGATGCCCTGGTGTGGAACGTCTCATCCTGGGAGCAGATGCGGCGTAGGCGGAGGAATTGGGAGCAGGGGATGGAGTCTTTACAGGGGGCAGGGTGGGAAGACGTGTAGTCCAGATAGCCATGTGAGTCAGTTGGTTTGTAGTGTATGTCGGTCAGAAGTCTGTCCCCTGCGATGGAGATGGTGAGGTCAAGGAATGGTAGGGAAGTGTCGGAAATGGTCCAGGTGTATTGGAGTGCCGGATGGAAGTTGGTGGTGAAGTGGATGAAGTCAGTCAGTTGTGTGTGGGTGCAGGAGGTGGCCCCAAAGCAGTCAATGTAACAGGGGTTACATTGACATAATCAGTGTTGTGTGACTGGCCAGTATTCGCGGGTTCCTCTTTTAGTGTCTACTGTTCTAGTTAAGCCATGGTATCAGCAAAGATCGACACAAAATGCTGGAGTAACTCAGCGGGACAGGCAGCATCTCTGGAGACTGCAGTTCTTCAGTCAATTTCAGACTGCAGTTCTTTCTTACACATGGTTTCAGCATATCACTTGCATTTGCCTCACCTCCAGCAGCAAGCTGGATAAACCAGTTTTCTTTCTCTTTGTGACCCGTGCATATTTACAGCATGAACTTTACGGAATGAAAGTGAAAGCAGGTACAAGCCCTCGTGTGAACTGTAAAAAAATGAGCAGCCCTCTGCAAATATTGAATGCGTGTTGAAGCCTCCCAGCTGGGGAGAAATCTCTCCTAGCTTTCTCCCCCCCCCCCACAGTCCACCTATCACTCGCCAGGATAGACACAAAATGCTGGAGTAACTCAGCGGGAAGAAGAAGGGGTGACATTTCGGGTTCTTCAAACTGAAGTAGGGTCTCGACCCGAAACCATTCCTTCTCTCCAGAGATACTGCCTGTCCCGCTGAGTTACTCCAGCATCTTGGGTCTATCTTCAGATAAAACCGGCATTTGCAGTTCCTTCTTACACATTTTGTAACGCTCACCAGGCTTTGACCTGGTGAAGATAGACACAAAATGTTGGAGTAACTCAGCATGTTCTGGGCCTGTCCCACTTAGACGATTTTTTGGGCTACAATGGCTACTATGTTGAAAAATTTTCGGCAACAGTGGCGACAATTTGTGCTGTTGTAGGTTGTCAGAGGTGCTGTCGTAGGTTGTCACCACTGGCAAACTCTTCCCTGGTAGTCGCCTAAAAGAGTCGCCCAAGTGGGACAGGTCCTTTAGGCAGTATCTCGGTAGAAAAGGAACAGGTGATGGTTGAAGTCGAGACCTATTCCCGTCCCCATCTCTCTTCCAGCTTTCCCCCCACCCTCCACCGCAATCATTCTGAAAAAGGGTCCCAATCCGAAAAGTCGCCTATCCATTTTTTCCAGAGATGCTGCCTGATCCGCTGAGTCACTCCAGCACTTTGTGTCTTTTTTTTGTAAATCAGCATCTGTGTCTGAGAATCAAATATTTATTTGGAGTGATATGGGTCAGGCAGGGCAAGTGCGACAACTTTGGTACGGCAACCCTTTTGGAGAGAAGAGGCGAGGAGAGGAGAGGAGAGGAGAGGAGAGGAGAGGAGAGGAGAGGAGAGGAGACGTCGATTTGCGGGAATTGCTCCAGTACTTCGAGCGCACTGGCCCACGGGACTTTGAACAATGGCGCCAATAATGGCAGCGCCCGTAAGTGTAAATATGCAAAGTGAATTTCACTTTGTAGCTACATATGTAACAAATATACTTAGCACTATTGACCGCGAAGAGTTGGGGCCGAAGGGTCTATTTCCATGCTGTACAGCTTGGTGATTTTATGACAATGGAAAAGAAAATACCAATGCACAATTGGTAATAATCGCAAGCAGGAAACCCCACTAAAAATAACCCAATCTCATGGACAGTCTTCTGACATAGTAAACATAAAGCTGAAAATCTATTTTATATGGAGACGTAAGGAATTGCAGATGCTGGTTAAGAAAAAAAGACACAAAGTGCTGGAGTAACTCAGTGGGTCAGGCAGCATCTCTGTTGAAAATTGATAGGCGATGTTTCTAGTCGTGACCCTTCTTCAGAAGGAGTCTGAAAAAGGGTCCCAATGTCAGACCCCAAAACGTCACCTATCCATGTTCTCCACAGATGCTGCCTGACCCGCTGAGTTACTCCAGCACTTTGTGTCTGAATCTATTATATATTTTCCTTTCCTCATTTTCATAAGCAATCCTTTGTTCCACACCCAAATTAATATTTGGCAAGTAATTTGCTTTTGATTTCACTTCACTGAGGTGGGTCAAAGAGGAATTTATCTTTTATGAATTTACAACTATAATTAAATCAGTAGGGTTTGTTTACCATGTTGCCTATGTGCAAACAAAGTTGTGAAGAAACAGAAGGCAAGTTGAAAGATTAGAAATACAATAGCCCTCTATTAATCACTGAACAGACTGAAAGATCTTCCTAACAACAAAACCCGGTAGATCAGATGTTGGTAACTGGGCCAAGTACATCAGGTTGGTACCAGGCCAACAGATACACGCCTGGATATTGTTGGTTGTAACAAAAGCGAAGTGCACACCACTGACCTTGAGAATAAACTGCCAGAGGAGAGTAATTCAAAAAGGCTTTTGGCACAAAAAGCTGGAGTAACTCAGCGGGACAGGCAGCATCTTTGGAAAGAAGGAATGGCTGACGTTTTGGCTCGAGACCCTTCTCGATCTGAAATACCACCCATTCCTTCTCTCCAGAGATGTTGCCTGTCCTGCTGAGTTACTCCAGCTTTTTGTGTCTTACTTTCGGTTCAAACCAGCATCTGCAGTTCCTTCCTAAACATTAAGGCTTTTGGCCCATGGCCATCAACAGTCAGAGTGTTAAGTATAGAAGTTTGGAGGTCATGTTGCAGTTGTATAAGACGTTGGTCAGGCCGCATTTAGAGTAATGTGTTCAGTTCTGGGCACCGTGTTATAGGAAAGATGTTGTCAAGCTGGAAAGGGTACAGAGAAGATTTACAAGGATGTTTACAAGACTCAAAGGTCTGAGCTATAGGGAGAGGTTGAGTAGGCTAGGACTCTATTCCTTGGAGCGCAGGATGATGAGGGGTGATCTGAAAGAGCTGTATAAAATCATGAGAGGAATAGATCGGGTAGATTCACAGAGTCTCTTGCCCAGAGTTGGGGAATCAAGGACCAGAGGACATAGGTTTAAGGTGAAGGGGAAAAGATATAATATGAATCTGAGAGGTAACTTTTTCACCCAAAGGGTGGTGGGTGCATGGAACGAGCTGCCAGGAGAGGTAGTTGAGGCAGGAGCTATCGCAACATTTAAGAAACAATTGGATAGATACATGGAAAGGACAAATTTAGAGGGATATGGGCCAAACGCAGGCAGGTGGGACTAATGTAGCTGGGACATGTTGGGCAGTGTGGGCAAGTTAGGCTGAAGGGCCCGTTTCCACACAATATGACTCCAACTACCTTCTGTCCAAAGATAGACACAAAGTGCTGGAGTAACTCAGCGGATCAGGCAGACCCTCTGGAGAAAAGGATCAGGTGATGTTTCGGGTCGGATCCCTTCTTCAGACTTTTTCTCCGGAGATGCTGCCTGGCCGGCTGAGTTACTCCAGCACTTTGTTGTCTATCTTCGGTATAAACCAGCACCTACAGTTCCTTCCGACACAATCCTTCTGATCAATACAGTTTCTGTCAGGCTTAATTTTAATGGACTCACTGATATTCTCAAACAATGATTACATCATGCTTACCGCACAAGTTAAGATATTTTTCCAATGGACTTTTTTTGGCCTGCTGGAAAATCCTGTTACAGAGCCAGCAAGTTGTCAGTACTCACTGATGTGTTAATTCAAACCATTTTGCTGAGGCAGACATGTTGTGGGGAACATCTCCTGACAGAGAACTAGTGAGGGTGGATATATTTGCTGCACATCACACGATGATTCATGGGAGGTTGGTCTTGGAGGGGAGGATGCTCCTCAAACTGCGGAGCATCCCGGACAATGCAGCTCACCCCCTCCGTGACACACTGGTCAACCTGAGGAGCACCTTCAGCAACAGACTGGTTCCACAGTACAGAACGCCACAGGAGATCCTTCTTTCCTGTGGCTATCAAACTGTACAACTCTTCCCCCCTTCTGTCGTGGGGTCGACTGACTCCCCACCCCCACAATCTTTGCACATCCCCAATCCTTTCCACTCGTCACTTTAATTTCATGTTTCATGTATTTTGTGTTTTATGACTGTTGGCAGATCAATTTCCCTCCTGGGATGAATAAAGTTCCATCGTATCGTGCCATATCGTGTTGATCGTATACCTTTACTTTATCAATCTCAGAGTTATAACATGGAACAGCACAGGAACAGACCCTTCGGCCCACAATGTCCATGCTGAGTATGACACCAAGTTAAAGTAATCTCCTCTGCCTGTATGTAATCCATGCCCCTCCATTCCCTGCTATCTGAAAGCATCTTAAACAGCACTGCTGTGTCAGCCTCCACACCACCCTGATGGCGTGTTCCAGGCACCCACCACTCTCTGTGTAACTCACACAACTTTGCCCCCTCTCACTTTAAAACTGTGCCCTCTAATCTTATCCTCTCATCATTTTATGATCATCTATCAGGTCTCAGCTCAACCTCCGACACTCTGGATAAAGCAATCAAGGTTTGCCCAACCTCTCCTCACGGAGAATTACTCCTACTGCCGGTAAACCTCGCCTGCACCCTCTCCAAAGTTCCTACACTCTTCCTGTAACGGGGCGACCACAACTTCAAGCCGACAACTGATCTGCAACAGTTTGTTGGAGGGAGTTCCAAACGTTTCAACTACACGTCTTGGTCTGAGATACCCAAATCAGCAAAAATATTATTTATTTTATCTAACATAACATAGTTATTTCACCTCGTTTTAAACAAATATCACATAAGCTAAATTCCAAAGAAGATAGTTTGTGCAATTTATTCCAGTAACTTTTCTATTATTGACCATGTATTATTCTGATCTACGGGTGGTGGGTGTATGGAACGAGCTGCTGGAGGAGGTAGTTGAGGCAGGGACTATCGCAATATTTAAGAAACATTTAGGCAGGTACATGTATAGGGACATGTAGAGGGATATGGGCCAAACGCAGGCAGGTTGGACTAGTGTAGATGGGACATGTTGGTCAGTGTGGGCACGTTGGGCCAAAGAGCATATTCCCACGTTGTATGATTCTAATATTTATTATTACAGCTTTATACAGTCAATGGCTCACAATTTTCCGCACTCTGTACCTTGCACTTTGCTCTATCTATTGTACTTGAATTTGACTTGATTGTTTATATATTAACGGTCTCGACCCGAAACGTCACCCATTCCTTCTCTCCAGAGATGCTGCCTGTCCCACTGAGTTACTCCAGATTTTTGTGTCTATCTTATGTATAGTATAGTCTGATTTGTTTGGATAGCTTGCAAAACAAAGCTTTTCACTGTACCTCGGTACACTTGACAATAATAAACCTAAATTTATACCAAAATTCTATAAGTCTGAAGAAGGGTCCAGACCCAAAACATCACCCATCCTTTTTGTCCTGAGAAGCTGCCTGACCTGCTGAGTTACACCAGCACTTTGTGTCAATCTTTGATATATACCAGCATCTGCAGTTCCTTTCTACACCAAAATTGAGCCCTTGTTTGTGGGATTATCGGACAATAATCCTTGTTGCAAAGAAAATCTGAAGTTTATTAACATCATGGAATGTACCACCGTTCACGAATGAATGAATAAGTTTATTGGCCAAGTATGTACACATGCAAGGAATTTGCCTTGGTGCTCCGCTCACAAGTGACAACACGACATACAGTAACAATTAAGAATGACACATAAAACATTAAACATTAATAATAAAACATTATAGTTTAAACATGTGAATGAAATAAAATACCAGAGCAAAAGGAAGCTACGGACTTTTGGTTATTGGATTTCTCTTCAAACGTATGGTCACTTTTAGTAGCTCTATTGGTATTAAAGTTGTTATTGAAGGATTTCCTCTTTTGGAAAGAAACGGTCTTTAGTTGAATTGAAACTCGTAACCTCTTCCTCCCAAATATGAGCACATAGCAAATGGCAGAAGTTCCTTTTCCGGATGGTGGCTCTCTCTCTATCTCTCGTAGAACACAATTTATTATTTTCTACCAGGTATCAAATGTCAAGACGTTGCATGCACTGGAAATCTATTGCACCGAAACAAATACCATTTTCCAACAGCTTCTCAAACGCACAAACTGGAAATCAATTGCACCAGAACAAATCAATTGCACCGGACTGTTCCAGCTGCTACGGTCAGGCAAACGCCTCCGTTGCCATGCGGTGAGAACGGAGAGGTTGAGAAGGGGTTTCTTCCCAGAGGCCATTCGGACTGTAAACGCCTATCTCACCAGGGATTAACTCTACTGAACGTTTTTTCCTTCCATTATTTATTATGTAAAAGAATATGTGTGTTATGATTGTGTTTATAGTTTGTTTGGTTGTTTTGTTGTTTGTCTTTTGCACAAAAGTCCGCGAGCATTGCCACTTTCATTTCACTGCACACCTCGTATGTGTATGTGACAAATAAACTTGACTTGACTTGACTTGAAATAACCACCTGAAATCTGAAGAAGGATCTCAACCCAAAACATCACCTATCCCTTTCCTTCCACGCATGCTGCCTGACCAATTGAGTTCTCCAGCACTTGGTGTTTGGCTCAAGGTTTCAGCATCTGTGGTCCCTTGTTTAATAATTTTCTTCGAGACTCTCAAATGCATAAACTATTAATTATTTGCAAAACAAGTAACAATTTTCTATGAGCCTCTCAAATGTATAAGTTGAAAATAATTTGAACCATAACAAATAACCATTTGCTACTAGCCTCTCAAATGCACAAACTGGGAATAATTTGCCCCCATAACAAATGACCATTATCTATCAGTACTAGAGGGCGGCATGGTGGCGAAGGGGCAGAGCTACTGCCTGACAGCGCCAGAGACCCGGGTTCGACCATGACTATAAGTGCTGTCATTACCCAGTTTGTACCTTCTCCCCGTGTCCCGCGTGGGTTTTCTCCGGATTCTTCGGTTTCCTCCCACATTCCTACCGGGTTCTTCGGATTCCTCCCACAATCTACATTTATACCAAGCCAATGAACCTACAAGCCTGTACAGGCTTGTAGGTTCATTGGCTTGGTATAAATGTAAATTGTCCCTAGTGTGCGGGGATCGCTGGTCGGTGCGGACTCGATGGGCCAAAAGGCCTGTTTCTGCGCTGTATCTAAATTAAACTCAACTAAAAATCAGTCTGGATATTATTTGGACCAGAACAAACAACCATCTTCTATTGGCCTCTCAAATGCATCAAGTGGAAAGGATTCACACCACATTGGAAATTATTTGCACTGTAGCAATTAACTACTATCTTATCAAATACACAAACTGGAAATTACTTGCTCCAGAACAATTTTCCTATCAGCCCTGATGCACAAACTGTAATTTTTATGTGCTGCACTGGTAATTGTTTGCATCTTACTGGAAATAACTTGCAGCAGAACAAATAACTATTTTCTATCAGATTCTCAAATGCACAAACTGGAAATTATTTACACTACAATGGTATCATACTGGAACGTATTTGCACTACACTATGAATTATTGGCACCATACTAGAAATTATTTGCACCAGAAGAAATTATTATTTTCTCTCAGCTTCTCAAATGCACAAACTGTAAATTATTTGCAGTACATTGGAAATGATTTATACCACACAGGAAATTATTTGCATTACACGGTAAATTATTCGCATCATACTAGATATTATTTGCTCCTGAAAAAATAATTATTTGCTCTCAGCTTTGAAAAATGCACACACTGGAAATAATTTGTACTACACTGGAATGTATTTGCACTAAACTGTAAATTATTGGAACCTTATTGAATATTATTTGCACCAGAACTATTTTCTATCACTCTCAAATGCACAAACTGGAAGTCATTTGCACTACTGTGTAAATTATTTGGTATCATACGGGAACGTATTGGCACCACATTGTAAATTATTTGCACTATTCTGTAAATTATTTGCACCATACTAGATATTATTTGTACCAGAACAAATAATATTTTTCTCTCAGCATCTTAAATGCACAAACTGGAAATCATTTGCACTACTCTATAAATTATTTGCACCACAATGTAAATTATTTGCACTACATGGGAAATTATTTGTAATACAAGACTGAATGTTATTTGCACAAAACTAGATATTATTTGCACCACAATGTAAACAATTTGCGCCACTGGATATTAGTTTGCACTACATTGGATATAATTTTGTTTGCACTACACTGGATATAACTTTTTGTACTACACTGGATATATATTTGTTTGCACTCCACTGGATTTTTTTGAGGCACCACACTGGATAAGATTTTTTTTGCACTACACTGGATATAATTTTCTGCACTACACTGGATATAATTTTCTGCACTACACTGGATATATATTTTTTGCACTACACTGGATATAATTTTCTGCACTACACTGGATATATTTGTTTGCATCACTGGATATAATTGTTTGTACCACACTGGATATAATTTTTTACATTACACTAGATATCAGTTTCCACTACACTGGATGGATATAATTTTTTGCACCACAATGGACATAGTTTTTTGCACCACGGGATATAATTTTTTGCACCACACTGGATATTATTATTTGCACCAGAACAAACAACTATTTTTTCTCCTCTCAGTTGCATGGGATTGATTGCAGCAGCCCCACACTGTGTGTTGGCGAGGGTTTGCAGAGCTGTGAGTGAGTGTGAGTGTTGGCGAGGGTTTGCAGAGCTGTGAGTGAGTGAGACAGTGTGAGTTGCTGCTCCCCTCCCCCTCCCCTGTGCACGAGCCGCGCTGCAGCGAGCGAGCGAGTAAGAGAGTGAGTGAGTGAGTGAGCGGGGAGGGCGAGCGGGCCATTTTCGCGGGCCGGGTCACAGCGCCGGGCGGCGGCGGCAGAAGACGGCGGCGGATGGCAGCGAACACTGGGCCGCGCTCAGCCTGACATTCGCCTCGCAACCAGCCCCGAGGACGGACATTAAACCCCAGGCCAGCCTCTGTCCCCACCCCCTCCCCTCCCCCCCGCCGGTCTCCTCCACTGCCTCCTGCCCGCCTGCGGGGCGCCAGCCAACCAGCGGCCGGGAGCCTGGGCCTCGAGTGCGAGGCGGCGCCGGGGAGAGCTGGGCCGGGCCGGGCCGGGAGCGGCGGGGAGGAGGAGGAGGAGGACGAAGAAGAGGAGGCCTCGGGCCTCGGTGAGTGCAGTGGCCGCGGCCCAGAGCGGGGGCGGGTGGGGACGGGGAGAGGCCGAGGCCTGTGGGGGTAGGCCCGAGCGCGGGGGGAGGGGAAGAGGAGAGCGCACTCTTATCTCCCCCCCCCAACTCACCCCCTCATTACCCTCCCCCCTCCCCCATTCACCCCCTCACTACCCTCCCCCATTCACCCCCTCACTACCCTCCCCCTCCCCACCCCCTCATTCATTACCCCCCCCACTACCCCCCCCCCATTCATTCCCACCACCCCCTCACACCCACCCCCTCACTCACTACCTCCCCCACTACCATCCCCCATTCACCCCCCCACTACCCTCCCCCATTCACCCCCTCACTACCCTCCCCCATTCACTTCCACCCCTCTCCCCCACGCCATTCTCCCCCTCCCCTCCCACATTTACTCGCCTACCCTCCCCCCTCCTATCCCACCACCTCACTACCACCCCCCCACTACCCCCCCTCCTATACCACCACCTCACTACTACCCCCCATATCTCCCCCATTCACTACCCTCCCCCATTTCCTCCCATCCCTTATAATAATAATATGTTTTATTGTCATTGCACATATTTGCAACGAGATTTGCCCCCCCCCTTCACTCCCCTCCCACTTCACTCCCCCCTTCAACACTCCCCTCCCCCTTACTCCGTCTCCCCCAACTCCCCCCTTCATTCCCCTTCCAAACTCACTCCCCCTCACTCCTCGCCCCCTCCATTCCCCCTTCCCTCTGCTCCACTCCTCCCTCCGCTCCCCTCCCTCCGCTCTCCCCCTCCCCCCCTGTGTTCCCCACACTCTGCCCCTCCCCCCCTGTGTTCCCCACACTCTGCCCCTCCCCCCCTTGTGTTCCATGCTCTCCGCTCCCCCTGCGCTCCTCCTCCTCCCTTCCCCCCCACTGCTCTCCCACCCCTCCGCTCACCCCCCAATCATTCCCCCCTCCACTCATATAGGCCAAACACGGGCAAACGGGAGTAGTATAGATGGAGCATCTTGGTGGAGATGGAGCATGGATGAGTTGGGCCGAAGGACCTGTTCGCTGTATGATTCTGATTATCATTTACTGTAAAGCGGTGTACAGACCTGAATTTAAAAATTACGTTTTATAATAGTGACTATACCTAAGCACTCCCAGACAACTTGAGATCCAACAACACTGAATTCCTTTTGCAGACTCTGTAAATTGCTCTGCTGTAAAGCTGTAACATTACAATTTATGTTTTGAACACAGCTTATAATTGGAGCATCATCTGCTGTTGAACTCTTAATAGTTAACAAATCTGGGTTGCTGCAAAGTATACCATCAATTGATTGTGTTGCCAAATAAATTTGATTCATATTGGACTTGAACATGCATGCAATGATGAAATCGGCTTAAATAAATGGAGGATATTGTTTCTGATTAGACAAATGATGCACGTGAATGCATGTAAATTGGTGGCTCTTCTGTGCAATATGATCTTTTTTAAGCCTTAGTAAAAGTAATCATTAACTAAGGGAATTTCTGGGTTAAATCAATACAGTGATATAATCTATAAACGAGATGCTGGCTAACAAAAAAGGATATAAAGTGCTGGTGTAACGCAGCGGGTCAGGCAACATCTGTGATTTAATGTGGTGAATTTAGTTGATTACTATTTCAGTCTTGAGACTTTTGGAAGCTAGAGTGTTGGTGTTAGCCAAAATCCCAGCTCTGCTGATTTTTGTCATTTGCTGCACTGTGGTTAGATTCTAAACTGTAGCACATGCATTTTTGGTGATTGTGGAATGTACAATTTTTCCCATTGTGAATTGTCTTGCTGCAGAGTGGTGCACAGGAATTGGAATATCTTACTGTGTTTGCAACGTTTAAGATGCTGTACAAGCAAAACTTGTTATTGTACTGCCACAGAATCAGAAGTGCGCACAAGATGGGAGACGATTTGATAGGAACTTTTTTCACACTCTTGTAAAGTGAACTTTCCATTATCCAAACACACACTTGTTTAGATTTAATCAGTTGGAAGAGCTAGCTGCAGTGCTACAACCTGTGTGTTGTAGGCCCATTCTCATGGCTCCCAACACATTAAACCACTTCATATGGCAGTCTGAATGGATGTTGGATATTTTCCCCCCCCCCCCCCTCTCTCTCCCCATCTCTCCCCCTCTCCCTCCTTCTCACCCCCTCCTCCCCCATTTCTTCCCTCTCCCCATTCTCTCACCCCCTCCTCCCCTTCTCTACACCCTCTCCCCTTCTCTACACCCTCACACCCTCTACACCCCCTCTCACCCTCACCCCTCTCTCTTTCTACCTCTCTTCCCCCTCTCTACATCTCTCTCCCCCCCGTCTCCCCCTCCCTCTCTCCTCACATCCCTCTCATCCACCTCCCCCCCCCATCCACTCCCTCTCCCCCCTCTCTACATCCCCCCTCACCCCCCTTTATTTCTCCCTCTCTACACCTTTCTCCCCTCTTTGACAAGCAGACAAAATGCATTGTTTTTTTGAGTTAGCATTCTGAAGCAGCCTACAATGGAACTTTTATCCCTTGCAATGATCACTCGATTGTGGCATGGTTTACTGCTAGTTAATGTTTTAGTGATGTTTCAATTGTGCTTTTCTAATTGTGCTAGTCTAGCTAAGCCAATGGACAGTTTTAAAAATCTGCCTTCTTTTAATGTAGTTTGAGCTTTTTTTGCCTTTGATTGAAAGATACATGGGCCCTTTGGCCCACCGATCGCCCGTTCACACAAGTTCTACGTTATCCCACTTTCGCATCCACTCCTTACACACCAAGGTGCGATTTTTGCAGAGGCCAACTAACCTATGAGTGCACGGCTTTGAGATGTGGGAGGAAACTGGAGCACGAGGATGAAACCCATATGGTGACAGGGAAAATGTGCAAACTCCACACAGACAGCACATGAGATCAGGATGGAACCCGGATCTGTGAGGCAGTGATTTTATCAGCTGCGCCACTGTGCCGCCCTTTGATCGAAGTCTGAAATAGCCTGTGAATCTTTCTCTGCTGCTTTCAATGGATTGGTGGTGTCCTTGTAGCCTTTGTATTCTTGACCTGGGAGGTAGATGCAGTGGACGATGACCTTCCAGTGGTTACCAGACTCCAAGTTCTCTGCCTCAGAAAACTCCAACCATCTACTCTTCAGATTCCCTTTCCCAACTCTCCGGCAATGCCTCTCCTACCTTGTTCTGGCAAGTTTAAGTCACCCAGTTACATGGTGCTGCCTGCTTAGTTTAGTTTAGAGATAGGACATTCAACCCACCGAAACTTTGCCAACCATTGATTGCCCGTTTACACTAGTTCTATGTTATCCCATTTTCTCATCTACTCCCTACACACTAGGGACAACTTACAGAGGCCAATTAACCTACAAACCCGCATGTCCTTTACATGTGGGTTAAAATAACGTGCTGGAGGAGCTCGGCGGGTCAGGTGGACAGTGGACAGATAAATGAACAGTTAACATTTTCAGGCTGAGGCCAGAGGTAGGGTCTTGACCCCAAAAAAAACATCTGTTCATTTCTCTCCACAGATGCTGCTTGATTCGCTTACTTCTTCCAGCACTTTGATTTTTTAAATTAATATAAACCTGGTTTCCATGTAAAGCAGGAGTGAGGATGTTAAGTTCCAGATACATCCAAAGCAAGTTAGTTTCGGTTCAGTTTTAGTTTATTGTCATGTGTACTGAGGTACAGTGAAAAGCTTTTCCTGTGTGCTATGCAGTAAGCGGAAAGACAATACATGGTTTCAATTGAGCCATACACAGTGTACAGGTAGAGATTTAAAAGTGTGGGGCGATTGTAATATGCGATTTCAGATTGTGGCTAGCACACAAATAGTCACCTGGTTTGGGCGCCATCTTGCAAACAAATAAATCTGAAAGTCGACATACAGTGCCGTTCAACTCACTCTGAGAAAACCCTGAGTTACAACAGATGATGTTGAAACAGGGGAAAGCATTTTAGATTCAAGGATTAGCATATATTGGTTTAGAGTAGTGCCTCCCAACCTTTTTCATCTGCGGCCAAAAGTGATCAAACATTTAGACTTATGGCCCATGCTTTAGGATAGCATATTAAATTGAAAATTCTGTTAAAATGATTCGTTTTTGAAACATGTTTTATATTGACTTTGCAGTTAATTAATCACAAAATGAAAGCATCACATATCAAATTAAAACATTGAAACCAAAATTAAAGCATGAAATATAAATGTTGGGACCCCTCATGGCACAATGTCATCCTTTGTGGCCCTGTATTAGGGTGGGGAGCTTTCTTCAGACTGTAGTGTGGTGGAGGAGAATGCTGGAAAAGAGGTGGGGTCAAAGCCTGCCAAGTGATGGGTGGATACCGATGAAGGGGATCGATGGCAGCAGAACATAGTCAAAGAGCAGCAGGAATTACAGAGAGGGTTTCAAAGAACTCATGTTGGAGAGAGGAGAAGAACTTAATCAAAGTCTGCGTACCTTGAGGAGATTTTGCAGTGGAGTAGTGAAATGGAGTTAGACACAAAATGCTGGCGTAACTTAGCGCGTCTGGCAGCATCTCTGGAAGAAGGAATGGGTAACGTTTCGGGTCGAGACCCTTCTTCAGACTGATGTCAGGGGAAGGGGCAGGACGTTGATAGAATGTAGTCGGAGACATTAAGACTAGTGGGAGAACTGGGAAGGGGGAGGGGATGGAGAGAGAAAACAAGGGCTGCCTGAAGTTAGAGAAGTTAGTGAAATGGAGTTGTTAGGACCTGCTCGTTAGTTGCTTCCTTGTCGCATGGTCTAGCATGCACTCTTCCTTTGGGAGGTTAAAGACTTTAGAGATACAGCGTGAAAAGGCCCTTCTGCCCACCGAGTCCGCGCCGGTCAATGATCACACCGTACAGTACACTACACACATTAGAGACAATTTTCCAAACTTGCCGAAGCCAGTTAACTTACAAACCTGTATGTCTTTGGAAACTTTGGGTGGAAACCAGAGCACCTGGAGAAACGTCTCGCAATTACAGGTAGAACATGGATTTTTGGTGCTGTAAGCCAACAACTCTACTGTTGTGCCACTGTGCTGCCCTTAATGTTGGTCGAGTGCATTGTGTACTACATCACCAGGCCTTCTCCAGTGTGAATAGCAGACCGCGCTTGCAGAAAGGCCTTGACAGCTGGTAAAGCTCCCAGGTTCATGGGCTGTCAGAGTTGCAATTTAAAATTAGATGTTTGTGAATGTCATTCACAAATTGATTGAAAGAAACAGCATCGGAAACAGGTCCTTTGGCCCACCAAGTCCAACCAATCAATTGCTCATTCATACTATGAATTCAGTTCCATGTTATTCCTTTTACTCATCCACTCCCTACACACTAGAGGCACTTTTAAAGATGTCGATGTGCACGTCTTTAAGGAGGTGGTGGTGGTGGTGGGGGGGGGGGGGGACCAGAAAAAACACACACAGTCACACTATAAACTTGAACGTGGTAAATTTCTGTATATCTCTGTACAGTGTTTGATACTTGTTTCAATTTTAAATGTTCACATCACAATGCAAATGCAGTTTCATATTCTCAGTCTCCTTGACAAATATTCTGTGGATATTTAGTGAATTTCCACTGTCCCTGTACACCCAGTCGTCCTGGGCTTGCTGGCCCAGTATCAGAGAGTTGCACAAGATGGAAACGGGTCGCTTGTCCCTCTCAGTCCATGCTGTCAATCTCGCACTTGCATACACTGATCCCATTTTAATCTCTCCCAAGTTCCTGTCAGCTCCCCGCTTCCCCCCCCCCCCCCGATTCTGCCATTTACCTACACGTTGGGCCTATTTACAGTAGCCAATGAAGCTACCAATCTGCCTTTCTTTGGGATTTGGGTGGAAACTGGAACACCTAGACAAAACCCATCTGATCCTGCAAATTCACACAGATAGCACCAGAGGTCAGGTTTGAATCCGGGTTGTTGTGAGGCTACAGCTCTACCACTGTGCTGCTCGACTACAGTAAATCACAGTTAAAATCTAAAGATTTTCATCCTTGTCCTACCAATCCTACAACCATGTAAAACTTAATGGGTTCTTAATTCCAGTTTACACCATTAAACATAACCTGTTTTAAGTGTTCCAGCATTAGCTGCTGGCTTCAATTCCAGAATTAGCCTTGTCCAACCCCTCCATCCCTATCCTATTTGTCTTTCTTTTATGCCACTTTAATAAAATCCACATCCGAATACCTTCCCTCTCAGATCCTATTTTGTCTCATTACTTCCCTGTGATGTACAATGTAGAATACATCATATAAATGCAGGCTGTTGGTGTTACATACTGATTGTTATTTGCAGAACTCCTGCTGAGCACAACAGTGTGAATGAAGCCTCTTCACATTTAATATCTGGTTGAATTGAAGAGTTGCAATGCTGAAATATATCGAGGTCAGATAGTAGAGGCACAGTTCAATAAATATTAAAGGTTGTGACACTGCTGGTGGAAACGTGCATGATGCAGTTGCCAATACAATAAATACTGAAGCAAATGCTGGACTGGTTGTGATGAGCTGTGGACATAGAAGCTAGACAGGAGTGTTGCTTGACCAGAGAATAGCAACTGAGGATAGCAAGTCACTGCCCTCCTTCAACACCTCTCCAAGTCGCCAAATTATGGGTACAATTGGGAATGGCCATGATACTCGCATAGTGTATTAGATGTCAATCATGCTGTCCATTATCATTTTAAAGGGCCGAGTGATGGGGTTTTTTTTAGAAGAAAGCAGCACAAGAACCGACTCTGGCACCTTCAGTTTTTAAGACATGAGGCTGTTGCTTTGGACAAATCTTACGCGCGTTTGCACTCCCCACACTCCCAATAACTTTCCAATAACCCGTATCATTACTTCGGCAGAACTCTTGGCAGAAATGTCTGTTTGACATATAGGTTACCGTTCTGGCCTTTAGCATGGATAGGAATAGTTTAGAACAGTTTAAGGTTCGAGGGATATGGGCCAAACACGGGCATGTGGGATTAGTGTAGATGGGGCGTCTTGGTAGGCTTGGACAAGTTGGGCTGAAGGGCCTGCTTCCGTGATGTATGACTCAATGATTTGAGGAGTAGGAATGGATTTGGTGCATTACCTATGTTCGCAGCAGCTGTCAGAAATAGATATTAAGGAGTTTAGAGCATATTACACATGGCACAGAGCAGAAAAGCTTCCCTTTCAATGACATTCACTTCCTCCTCTCTATGTCTATTTACCCACCAACCTATTCAATGCACCTTTTACTTCCTCTCTTACCGTGCATTTTTATTTCTCCAGATCTGCTTTGATGTTTCCCTAGAATCCACCAGGTAGCATAAACTGTCCAAAATTCTTCATCCCTTCATCCCTTTGAAGTAAATATTTTGCTGATTTTTTTTTTTTTTGTTCTGACTTGTTATTGGCATTTTGCCTCCTGAATTGTGCGCAGTATGGCAGGTATGGTTGTAACTCTGTTTATTGTCTCCTGACCTGAATTCTATGTCCCTTTTATGCAACCAAATTGTCAGCAATGAACCCTGTGCAGCTGGTTTCAGTGAACTTTCCGTCAGTACAAACTTTCTATCAGTATGAATTATTTTAATTTTTTAGGTCAAAGCAATTTATATTACGTTTCAATTGTTTATTAACTTTGAGAAATTATAACTAGACCTATAAAAGAATGTTGCGGGTAAATCGTTCTACCATTCAGAAAAAGACGCACTGTGGCCAGAGACCCGGGTTCAATCCTGACTGCGGGTGCTGTCTCTACGGAGTTTGTACGTTCTCAAAGTGACCCGAGTGGGTTTCCTCCGGGTGCTTCGATTTCAGCCCACACTCCAAAGTGTGTACAGGCTTATAGACTAATTGGCTTAGTAAAATTGTAAATTGTCCCTAGCGTGTGTAGGATAGTGTTGGTGTGTGGGGAATCGCTGGTCGGCGCAGTCTTGGTGGCCTGAAAGGCCTGTTTCCTCGCCGTATCTCTAAACTAAACTAAACATTGGAAGGTTGTGCGCTTTAATATCGTGTAGGATTAGAAAAAGACTTACAGTCTGAGATGAAGGGAATAAGTCAAGACATCATTTTCAGTACACACATTCAATGGAGTCCTTAATGAAGTTGCTTTAAATTCCTTGCAGCAGTTTTGACAAACGGTTGAATCTAATGCTGTTAAAAGCCAGCTGCTGTGTCATCACGGGCAGTGTAACGTCTGCAGATGTTACACAACCACAGTTGAATTGACTCATTGATTCAGTAGTTGTTATGGAATGTTTTATCTAACCATTTCATTGCTTTTAAGTAAATTGGTGTGGATGATCATGCTGACTTTAATCATTTTAAATATGACATTAGATATGATGTTTTCTCCTTACAAATTGTTTTTATTGCTTACTGCAAACTACATTGGGGAAATAACAGATATGGTGGTCATTTTGTGAGATAACTTTGTTCTGTCGACGAGAATGTTTACCTATCCCACTTTCATCCTCTTTCCTCTTGGATAGACTTCCATTATCATATCCATTAACCTACCTGATCCCCCAGTGGCTCAGCACTTCAACTCCCTCTCCCATTCCGAATCTGACCTTTCTGTCCTGGGCCTCCTCCATGGCCAGAGTGAGGCCCACCGTAAATTGGAGGAGCAGCACCTCATATTTCGCTTGGGCAGTTTGCACCCCTATGATATGATCATTGACTTCTTTAATTTCAGGTAGTCCCTGCTTTCTCCTCCCGTTCTTAGCTCTCCTGGAGCCCACTGTCTCCGCCCCTTCCTTTCTTCTTCCCAGCCCCCCCCCCCCCCCCACGCTCACATCAGTCTGAAGAAGGGTGTCGACCCGAAACATTGCCCATTTCCATCTCTCCATAGATGCTGCCTCACCCACTGAGTTTCCCCAGCATTTTTTTCTACATTTGAGTTCCCAGCATCTGCAGTTCCATCTTAAACATTATCATATCCATATATCAGCTGTCTATCTGTTTTATTTGTGTTCCTGAATTTCCATCTCTTTTTCCTGGGTAATTTGAAAATTGATATCAGTATGGTTCAATTTTTTTAAATTCGATATGTAACCTCAGCATTAGTTGTTGTCTTTCGTTAGATCTGTCAATTAGCTATCTTTCAACAAGTGGTCAGTCTCTTTAATGTTGTGTTGATTCTGTGTGTTGCATGAGCGAATTGATTTGTCATCTCAGATATTATTCCTCTGCAGTCCATGTTAAATATGAGTTGGATTATTTCGTTAAAATTGCACGCTACTTCATGTTTGACTATATTAAAGCACATGTTGCACTCTGGAGTGGGGTGTTGTTTATTGGTAAATATGGTGGTTCAATATTGCAGTGAAACCCAAGCAGTGTCAAGCAGAGCCACTGTCATTTCAGCATGTGAATGCCACTATGTCTGAGATTCCAATATAAACCAGTGCTTGTTGCTGTCAACCTTTGTAGTGAGTCTTTCCCTGTCTGCATCCCAATGCACTAGATCCAAGAAGCGTCCAACCGAGTGTTGGTAGGTCAACGGCAGTGATAGTGAGAACTCTTGTCTGAAAAAACTATTCCAATTGCACCTGCCGCAGGAATAGTGTCTGTTAATGTAAATGGAGGAGGTGGCTTCACTGGATCTATTTCATAAATATTTGAAATTTAGTTGATGCTATGATTGTTTGTTTTCTGAAATATTTAAGGATTTCCATTTAGTTTATTTATACTGTTAATTGAAAAGAATGACAACAATTTTTGAATGCTTCATAGTGTCAGTTGGAATGTCAACAAGCTAAACCAGAAAGAGTGGGGGCCATTTTTTATTTCAGCAGCTTCGTGAGAAGGACCTGTGCAGTCTCAGCAGGTCACAATAACTGTGCAAAGTCCTGCTGCTGATCAGGACATGAATATTGGAAAAATACATTGTTAATCTGTGTTATTGCCTGCAAAGGACTGCCCAAGTTCTGGTCCAATATTCTTCCTGCACTGTTATCTAACCAACACTGAAAATATTCCGACTGCGCATGCCCAGGTCATAGGTCACTAGCTATAAACACTCGGCAACGGTGGTGCTGCATTGTGTGCTGTCTTGCGTTTTGTCCGTGATCGGGGTCGGTCCCGGTTCACCGTCGCTGTGGGCGCTGTTGAATTGCTGATGGGCTGTTCTTGTTCCCTCCCTGTCCGGGGTGGCCCTGGGCTGGCGGGGCAGCCCTGGACTGCAGCTGCTGGCTCCAGCTCGGCACTGCCTGTCCCGTCGGGTTTGGCCGGCAGCCCTCCACCTCCATCCCCCTCCCCTCAGTCCGACCGAGATCCTGCTGAAGATGGGCAGCCGCCGGCCCTGCTCGTAAATGGGGGACTCGGAGCCACTGCTGTTGGAGTCATCCTGGTCGGAGAGAGATTCTGCGGACGGGTTCCTGCCAGCCATGGGCAGGCTGGGCGCCTGCTGGTGCTGTTGATGGTACTGGCACAGTCCATTGGCGGGTTCGATCCTGGCTGCGGGTGAGGTGTGCAGCTGCCGAGAGAGCCAGTCCAGTCTGTCTGTCCCCCCCCCCCCCCCCCCCGTCACATTCCCACTGAAAAAAGACAAAAAAATCGGATCCAAACTACTGAATACTCACTGAATCTACAGCGCTCCGTTCGATTTTTATTTGTAGCGTTCGACCTTTGACAAATCCCATGATTCCTTGTATTTTTCGGAATACCGAACTTGCTTATTGACGTACATTTGATGAGATACATTCAAAATGGAATGTTGGCAAGGCACATTTTTTTTAACATCGAAGTGAACAACTTGCCCTAATATCTCTCCCAAAGGATTCAATAGACTATAAGACATAGGAGTAGAATTAGGCCATTTGGCCCATTGAGTCTTCAATGGCACAACATTTGTTTGTATTAAAATGCAAGCCTGCGCCAAATGGTTCATCTCGCTTTCTGTTTGATTTAAGCTTGAAGTTAAATGGAGAAGAGATTGTTTAAGTTTGTATATCTCTCAAATTATTGCTTATTTCTGATCACTTATTCCTAAATTTGTCAACCTGAATTGCCTGTTTTTTTTAATGGTTTTGACTGGTTCTGTACAATGCGAATACAGCAGCTAACATAATGCCTTTTTAGACTAATATTAAAATGACATAATATTTAAATGACATAAATATCTTCACATTTACTTGAATTGGGAATGGCCAATTTCACTATATGACACGATTTGGCAAAAGGAGTGTGAGAGCATCTTTTTGCAGGTAGGCTTGTTTCCTGGTTGGAAGCATACATAGGAGAAATAGTGAGAGTTCTGGGCCAGCATGTTCCAATAAGAGTGAAACCATGCTTAACAGGTACGAACTAGAGCTAATCAAGTGCAACAAGAACTAAGGAGAATCCTGATCCGAAACGTCGCCTATCCCTGTCGTCCATAGATACTGCCTGACCCACTGAGTTACTCCAACACTTTGTGCTTTGCTCAAGAACTAATGTTCAACACAACTAATCACGTGCAAGTAGAAGGGATTAGTTTATCTTGGCATCATGTTCAGTGCAAACATTGTGGGCCGAAGGGCTATGTTCCTGTACTATTTTATGTTTTAGTGAGTGAGATATCATGGGTAGGTTAAAGATACAAAAAAGGAAGCATATGGCAGATATTGAGAATTAATACTGGGTATGCCTGTCTAGGGTATAATGAGTAGAGTGTCGCTTTGAAAATAAATTAGGTAGGCAAAGACGGTTCTTGAAATGTCACTGGAGGACGGTGTTAAGGCAAATCTGTAGGCTTTTTATGTATATTAAGAGTGAAGTCTGAAGAAGGGTTTCGACATAGATGCTGCCTCACCCACTGAGTTTCTCCAGCATTTTTGTCTACCAAGGAAAGAGTAGGGTCGGGTCCATGCGGGACATTGGGGGCAATCTGTTCATGGAAGAGGAAGACATCGATGAGGTCCTAAAATGAATTCTTAACATCGGTATTCACAAAGGAAACGGCATTTGCAGTTGGAGATCTTGGCGAAGGGGAAGATGAAAAACTAGAACCAGTCGCTGTAAATAAATATGACTTACTTGATGCTTTAGTGGGCTTAAAGGTGGTTAAATCCCCAAGGTTAGACAATTAAATCCCCAGGTTTATCCCTGGCTGCTAGGGGATGCAAGGGAGGTTGCTGTGGCTCTGGCTGAGATTTTTAAATCTTAGTTGACGTAACTGAACTACCAGATGATTGGAGGTCAGCAAATGTTGGCTCCATTGTCAAGAAGGGCACCAGTGAAAAGCCCTGTCATTATATACGTGTGTGCCTAATATCAGTGGGATGGAGGTTATTGGAAGAACTTCTGAGGGGCAGGATTAATGATTAGTTATAAAGGCAGGGACTGACCAGAGATGGCCAGCATGGCTATGTTATGGGGAAGATCTTGTCGGAGTCACCTGATTCATTGTTTTGAGGAGGTAACAAAGTGTATTGATAGGGCGTTGGAGTAGACGATGATTAAGTGGCGCCAGTAAGGTCTTTGACAAGGTTCCATATGGGAGTCTGATCGAAAAGGTAAGAGAATATGTTGCTGAGCACGTTTGCAAATTGGAATCAATTGGCATGGCTCTAGGAGACCGAAGACGATAGTGGAGAGCTGTTTTTGTGATTAGATGCAGTAACTCATGGTGCACCACAGGATGTGTGCTGGGATCCTTGCTGTTTGTAATATACAAGAATGATATGGATGTGACTGTGTAAGTCATGATCAGTAAATTCACACATGACACAGAGTGGCGGTATTGAGAGATGGTATTGGGATTACAGGGCTCGAAATTAGCGGTTGCCCGGTTGGCAATGGCAACCCAAAGTTCCACCGGGCAACCTAAAAGCCATGGCATTTTGCACGGCTTGGCAAGCACCCGGGACACCTATCGTTTAATTCTGAGCGGGCCCCCTCTCTATCTTTCTCTCTCTCTCTGTCGCTCTCCGTCTCCGCCCACTATCCGTGTCCGTGTCTCGGGTCTCCGCCCGCTCCTCGTCCGCCGGCATGGCCGGCCGCCTTACACATGCGCACAACCACGGCCAGCACCAAAGATCCTATAGCGAGGATCTTTGGCCAGCACATTATCAGCCGTGGTTGTGCGCATGTGCCGCCCTGCATATGCGCACTGCCACTGCAACTGGTCGGCGTTGGCCACTTTCTCCCTCCCTTTGCATGGTGGGAGATCTGGCTGCCATTGCTGTCCACTCGCCACGACCGCAGAAAACCAACGCAGACTCACTCGCTGGAGCTGGAGTAACTCTTGCTTCTTGGTTTCCTGGTCCTGTTCTGTATTATGTTTACATATTCTGTTGTGCTGCAGCAAGCAAGAATTTCATTGTCCTATCTGGGACACATGACAATAAAACTCTCTTGACTTGGACTTAAACAAAAAGGGTTCTTGGGGGAAAAAAGAGCTACCTTAAATTGAATTGCTTCTGGTTGGGTACCGATAGTAGGGTGAAGACTATTCCATGCTTTAATTGTGCGGCGGAACTCCATGGAGCAGCCAGCATCTCTGGGAAGGAAGAAATTGGGTGACGTTTCGGGTAGAGACCCTTCTTTAGATTTCCTCTGGTTTTAGTGTTTTTAGTTTAATTTAAAGATACAGTGTGGAAACAGGCCCTTTGGCCCACCGAGTCCATGCCTACCACCGATCACCCGTACGCTAGTTCTATCCCACACATTAGCGACGTAAGTCAAGAGTGTTTTATTCTCTCATGTCCCAATGAAATCCTTACTTGCAGCAGCACAACAGAATATGTAAACATAGTACTCTGTAAACAATGTTATAAACGAGAAAACAAAACAGTGTATATTTATATATGAATATATAACTATACACATACACACACAATTTCCCTCCTGGGATTAATAAAGTTATATCGTATAGTATTGTGTGTGTAGGAAAGAACTGCAGATGCTGGTTTAAACTCAAGATAGACACAAAAAGCTGGAGTAACTCAACAGGTCAGACAGAATCTCTGGACAAAAGGAAAATATTACGTTTTGGGTTGGGTCTGAAAAAGGTTCCTGCACACCTTTGGAATGTGGAAGGAAACAAGAGCACCCGGAGAAAACCCATGCTATCAAAGGGAAATGGAGCAAACGCCATACAGACAGCACCCATATTCAGGATCAATTCCGGGTCTCTGGCAATTTTAGGCAGCAACATTATGGCAATGTACTGTTCCATAGTCTTGAACTTAATTAAAACACAGCAGCCGTAAAGGGGGACATAGCATCACTTAGAGATTAAAAACTGAAAATGGATAGTTTCTTTTTTTTTTAGTAACCAAAGTTATCAACGTAGGAATTTTTGTGTGTGGAAAATAAAATATAGTAGCTCAGCTGGTGGACTTGCTGCCTCACACGCCAGGGATCTGTGTTCGATCCTGTCCTCAGGCACTTTCTGTGTTGAATTTGCACATTCTCCTTGCAAGCATGTAGGTTTCCTCCCACATCCGAAGATGCATTGGCTTTGTAGGTTAACTTGTCTCTGTAAAATTGCTCCTAATGTGTAGGGAATGGGTGAGGAAAGTGGGATAACTGAACTTGTGTGCATGGGGAGACAAAAATGCTGGAGAAACTCGCGGGTGAGGCAGCATCTATGGAGCCAAGGAAATGGGCCGTTTTGGGTCGAGACCCTTCTTCAAACTGATGTGAGGGTGCAGGGGTGGGAAGAAGAAAGGAAGAGGCGGAGACAGTGGGCTGAGGGAGAGCTGGGAGGCGGAGGAGAATTGAATACCTGAAATTGGATGTCAATTTTCATACAGCTGGGGTGGGAACTGCCCAAGCAAAATATGAGGTGCTGCTCCTCCAATTTACGGTTGGCCTCACTCTGGCCATGGAGGTGCAGGAGTAGGCCATTCGGCCCTTCGAGATGGGAAGATGTGGCCAGTGGTGGGATCCCGTTGGTAGACAAAGCTGGAGAAATTCAGCGGGTGAGGCAGCATCTATGGAGCGAAGGAATAGGCGACGTTTCAAGGTCGAGACCCTTCTTCAGACTGATGTCGGGAAAAAGAAAGGAAGAGACGGAGATAGTAGGCTGTGGGAGAGCTGGGAATGGGAGGGGAAGGAGGGAGAAAGCAAGGACTACCTGAAATTGGAGAAGCGAATGTTCATACCGCTGGGGTGTAAACTACCCAAGCAAAATATGAGGTGCTGTTCCTCCAATTTGCGGTGGGCCTCTCTCTGGCCCAGGACAGAAATGTCCGAATCGGAATGGGAGGGGGAGCTGAAGTGCTGAGCCACTGGGAGATCAGGTTGGTTATTGCGAACTGAGTGTAGGTGCTGTGTGAAGCGATCGCCAAGCCTGCACTTGGTCTCACTGAGGTTGATCATACGCTGAATAATCCAACCAGAAGTGGAAAGAAATAATAGAAATTGCATTAATTGCAACTTGTAAAAGGAGATGAGATACTGTATTGTAATTTTGCTGCATGTCATTGGGGTATATATCATGTCTTGATTGGTGAATATGTTTAGTTTGTGACTTTATTTGAAGCAGAAATAATATGTGAATGCTTCATTGAGCATAATTCCGACTGGTAACTACGCACTTCGTCCGAGCACATTATCGCACGTGTCATGCAAGCCGTCTTAAATGACCACCTAAACTGTCATTTGGCAACCTAAAAAGCTGCCTAGGTTGCCCGGCTGGCTACAGGGAAAAAAAGTTAAGCGAGAGTTCTGGATTATGTTGTGTTGGTGAAATGGGCTGATGGGGTTTAATCCTAATAAGTGGGAGTTGAAGCATTTTTGGTCATACTAATGATGTAAAACCTTTGGGAGTATTGAGGAACAGAGGGAATGTAGGATGCAAGTCCAAAGGCTCTTGAAGATGGCAGTGGAGGTTGATAATGTGGTTAGGAGGCATATGGGGTACTGGCCTTTATTAAAAGAGGAAGTGAACACTAACACAAGCAGGAAGGTTCTATTATAAAACATTGGTCAGACCGCAACTGAGGTATTGCATGCAGTTCAGGTCACCGAAAAGATATGATGGTGATGGAGAGGGTGCAGTGGAGATTCACAAGGATGTTGCCTTGGATTCAGCTTTTCAGTTATAAGGAGAGACTAGAGTGGCCAGGTCTTATTTTTCCTGGAATAGAGGAGACAAAGGCGGGTCATGATTGCGTTAAGTAAAATTGAGGGTTTTAGATAAGGTGGACCACAGGAAACATTTCCTCTGGTGACTAAAAACAAAGCAGAGAGATTTAGGATAAGGGGCAAGAGATTTAAAGGGGATCTGAGGAGGATCTTTCTCGCCCAAAGTGAGGTGAGTACCTGGAATGCACTGTTGGAGAGAATGGTGGAAGCAGTGTCGCTGTTACAGATGATCAACCATGATCACATTGATTGGCTTCTGCACCTATGGTCTATTGTTTGGATGAGCACTTAAATAATTTAATAATCGGCATAGAAAGCATACTGGAAGGTGAAATTAGTAGAATGGGTGCCCACTGATTCACTTAGACGCAGTGGGCTAAGCGGCTTGTTTCTGTGTTGTATGACTTGTGTTGAAAACAAAATGCTGGCAGAATTTAACCTGGATATGTTTTCCCACATTTTGTCTTCCTCCCTCTCCCATTTTCTTTCTCCCTGTCCTCCATTTTGCGTGGGCTTAAACGACTGTCTGTCATGACCGAATCTCGGAGAGAGTTGAATGCAAGTAGCCTGGTAATTTGAATTCCAGTTTAAGCTCTGTACTTGTGTGCCGACATTGCAAATATGAGTGCTTTATTCTGGAGAATAAATTCCATTGCGTGGCAAGAGTGCACAAACTGCTGATTCACAGTGTGAAAGTGTTTACTATAATTCCTGGCAGCAGACTTCGCCATTGGCTGTGGAAGATCCTTATAAGCCAGGTGTGAAAACAGGAAAAAAATGGTGGCATGCGCTAGTATTTACATTTCAAGTCAGAGGTATTACTATTTTTGGAGAGCAGCTAAATGCAGTCTCTTAAAATGGTTCTTACTGCTTCTCATTGCTGTTTTATTTACATTGAAATGTGGCTTATGGAAGAACTGCTATCTGGTATTGTTGTAAAGTGAATGGGGACATTGTAACACATATGCTGGTTATAATAATTTAAAAGAATCCTCTGCTAGCAATAACGGTCAGTTTTATGATTTAGAAGAAGATATTGTTCATCTTAATCGTTGTTTTCTTTCCATCATTTACATTTTTTTAATTCTGCAAACATTTGTGGAATTTTCACTGATCTTAAAATTAATTCTTAATGAAGTATCTCATCAAGAATCAGAGGCATGTGTAAACCAAACAATACTTTGAATCTCTTCAATATGTTTTTAGCTGATATGGTAATTAGCCTCAACTCTACTTCCTGTCTGATCACTGCAACTTCATGCTATTGAAGTAAAAAAAAAATCTTTCACAGCGTTGAGTATACTTAATTCTCCCCAGCCACATCTATTTCGAGGTAGAATATTCCCAAGATTCAGGCAAAATAGAATGCTTCCTCATTACAATGTTAAATGAGTGCTTCTTTATTGTGTGTCCTAGTTCCAAGTTCCCCCATGTGGGAAAACAACCTAACTGTATCAGTCTGGCCAGACTGCTCATAATCATGTAAGTATGAAAAAGAACATAAAGTGCTGGAAGAACTCGGAAGCAAACTGAACTGAACTGAGGTCAGACAACATCTCCAGAGGATAGACACAAAAAGCCTGAGTAACTCAGCGGGACAGTCAGCATCTCTGGAGAAAATGAATGGGTGATGTTTCGGGTCGAGACCCTTCACACCCAGAGGACATGGATAGGCACCGTTTCAGGACGGGATGCTTCTTGAAGAACCACTCTGTCTGAAGAAGGATCTCGATCTGAAACATCACCTATTCCTTTTCTCCAGAGATGCTCTGACCTGCCGAGTTAACCCAGAATTGTATGTCTATCTTCAGTGTAAACAGCATCTGCAGTTTCTTCCTACACCACCTGAAACATTGCCTGTCCAGGTTCTCCAGAGACCTATTGAATTACTCCAGCACTTTGGTTTAACAAGGGCATTCGTAACAAGGCCAGAGTCCCCCTTGCCCTCGCCTTCCACCCCGTCAGCCGTCGCATACAACATATAATCCTCCGCCATTTTTGCCACCTCCAATGGGATCCCGCTACTGGCCACATCTTCCCATCTCCTCCCCTTTCTGCTTTCCGCAGACACCGTTCCCTCCGTAACTCCTTTCCCAAACCACTCCCTCCCCGGGTACTTTCCCCTGCAACCGCAGGAAATGCAACACTTGTCCCTTTACCTTCCCCCTCGACTCCCTCCAAGGATCAGATCAGTCTTTCCAGGTGAGGCAAAGGTTCACCTGCACCTCCTCCAACCTCATCTATGGCATCCGCTGTTCCAGGTGTCAACTTCTCTACATTGTCGAGACCAAGCGCAGGTTTGTCAATCACTTCGCTGAACACCTCCACTCAGTCCGTCTAAACCAACCTGATCGCCCGGTTGCTCAGCACTTCAAATCCGCCTCCCATTCCCACTCTGACCTTTCCGTCCTGAGCCTCCTCCATTGCCAGAGTGGGGCCCAGAGCAAATTGGAGGAACAGGACCTCATATTTCGCTTGGGTAGTTTACACCCCAGCAGTATGAACATTGACTTCTCAAATTTTAGATAGCCCTTGCTTTATCCCTCCTTCCCCTCCCCTTCCCAGTTCTCCCACAAGTACTACTGTCTCCACCTCCTTCCTTTCTTTCCCCCGACATCAGTCTGAAGAAGGGTCTTGACCTGAAACGTTGCCAATTCCTTCTCTCCATAGATGCTGCCTCACCCGCTGAGTTTCACCAGCATTTTTTGTCTACCTTCGGATTTTTCCAACATCTGCAGTTCTTTCTTAAACGCTTTGTTTTACATGCAAGATTCCAGCATCTGCAGTTCCTTGTGTCTCAAAAAGTTTTAAAAAGATCTTGCCTCTTTTTTAAAAATCACAGAAAGTACAGGCCTATGTTCTTAATCCTACCTTGAAAACTGATTATTTCATTCAAAGAACCAGTTGAGTGAGTCTTCGTAAGGCTACCCACTTAAATAATGACTCGGAAATACCTCTAATGTGATCTTGTAAAATCCTGGTTGATGGATTTCCCTTCTATTGACTCAATTCTACCCCATGCTGCCTCGGTAAGACCAGCAGCATAATCAAGGACAACCCTGGCCACTCTCTTCTGCCCTCTCTCATCAGGCAAAAGGTATAGAAGTGTGAAAGCGCACACCACCAGATTCAGGGACAGTTTCTTCCCAGCTGTTATCAGCCAACTGAATCATCCTACCACAACCAGAGAGCAGTGCTGAACTACTATCTACCTCTTTGAAGACCCTCGGACTATCCTTGATCAAACTTTGCTGGGTTTATCTTGCACTAAACATTATTCCCTTATGTATCTATACACTGTAAATGGATCAATTGTGATTATGTATTGTCACTTATGGTTAGCGCGCAACAAAAACTTTTCACTATACCTCGGTACACGTGAAAATAAACTGAACTGAACCTATTGTTGTACAGTATCAAATGTGCATCTTTATATTTAGTAATTGGTAAAGTAGCAGTGGTGGGGACGGTGAGTTTGAAACGGGGAATGAAGGTTAAGCCAGGTAATGGTCAGATGCTGCTTTATGGAATGAGAAGAGCCTTCATGACTTGTTTACATGTTATAAGAACTGTAAATAGATTGCGGTCACTGAATTGGACACATTTCCTGGTCTTTGCAACTCTGAATTTAATGTATTCTATTAGGTTTGATTTATATTGAGTTGACCAAATATCAACATTTCAATGGATTCATCTCCAAGCCGCTGTTACAGAAGGATGTAGCATTGAATGCCAGATCTAGACTGCAGAACATTTTATTAATTTGACCTTTTTTACAAACGAGACAATAGACAATAGGTGCAGGAGTAGGCCATTCGGCCCTTCGAGCCAGTTGTGTTACTGAGACCACAATTTATTTTCATAGTAGTGAGAGAAAAATTCCTGTGCTCTTGTCATTTCTGTATTTAGATCCAAAGACTTACCTGAAAGGCTGCAAGGTCTCAGAATATTAGAAAGTAGACAACAGCACAGAAGGAGCTGTTGGCTTTTTGATTGGTCTTCAGTTAATTTAATTCTTGTGCTCTTTACCTATCATTTAAATATTTTGCATTTGTGTCCTTTATAAGGCTTCAAGGCAGTGAATTTCCGAGGATAACGACGTTCTGTGTTTTCAAAATGGAAATCCTCATGATATCTGGATCTTTTGCCAAGCACCTTGCTTCTAAATGTAATATTTTTGTAATATTAAAAATTCTCAAACTTTGAAAAAATTGTTTTTAACTCTTTGGAAGTTCCGGTATGCTGTAGTGGCACGGTACTGTCACAAAAAAAGGCACTGCTTATCCCCATCAGCCAATGCCTCCCACAGACTGGTTCTTTCACCACAGGGTTACACAAGGCCAAATTACAGTTGTTAATTCACTTGCCAGCCATTACGTCTTTTGAGATGTGGGAATAAATTGGAACACAAGGGAAAATCACATAGTGGTAAGGAAAATACAATTGTGCAGCGGTTGAGCTGCTGCCTCACAGTGCCAGAGACCAGGGTTCGATCCTGATTTCGGGTGCTCCCTATCTGGAATTTATATGTTTTCCTGGTGGTCGTGTGAGTTTATGTGATCTGGTGTCCTCTCACATCCCAAAGACGGGCAGGGCTGTCTGTTAATTGTCACTCTGTAAATTGCCCATAGTGTGTAGGAAGTGGATGAAAAAATGAGATAACGTAGAATGAGTGTGAACGGGTGATTGATAGTCGGTGAGCCGAAGGGCCTATTTCCACGCTGTATCTTTAAACTAAATGTGCAGATTCCACATGGACGGGGCCAAGTTTTGGATTGATCTCCACTGTGAACCGTGGGACAGCAGTGCTGGTGCACAGTCATGCTGTCTCAATGCTTGTTACTTATTGAAAACTTTGAACATGTCACTTGCAAATCTGTATCGTTAATGATATCAGAAAGAACAATGTTCTTTGTGCCGATTACTGGGGAACACCACTACCTAGCAGTCTTTGGGGGCGATGGAAGGTGGGGGTGGAGGAAGAATGAAAAGACTCATACATTTGCATGTTCTTTTCTTTCTCTTGGTCAGTTTTCTATCTGTACCTATTTCCTCTCTAATCCCATATCTTGTTACGTTATCAAAGAGCTCTGTGGTTGAATGGAATTTATCTTCAATAAATCTGTGGCTACTTCAATGAGCTCATACTTCACCAAACGTCAATTAGATTATTTTGGATGATAATCTCTAAAAGATTCCCATCGTCAGCGTTTTATCATCCTATAATTATCACTTCTCTTTGCTCTTTGTAAGTGATACATGACTCCAGTCCCAATTACACCACTTCCAGGTCTACAAAAACTGGGAAGATTGTGAGCAGTGTTGGTGAGTTTTCCTCTTGCTTCCTTCAACAGCCACCCTGAGATCCTACTTTCGGAATGCCCCTGACAAGTTTGATGGAAGGCTGAGCTAATTAGAGTCATAGGGTCACAGCGTGGAAACAGGCCCTTTGGCTCAACGTCCATGCCGTCCAAGATGCCCCATCTAAGCTAGTCCTGTTTGCCCGCCATATGCCTCTAAATCTTTCCTATCCATGTATCTGTTACGAGATTGTTGTCTCCTGTCAATGACAGCTTTCACTAAGTATCGAAATTGTCAAATAATCAAAGAAAAATTAAATTAAAAATATTTAATTAAAACAATAAAACATCTCCATTTATTTTTGAAAAAAAAAAATACTGATGATCAACTTGAATATGCTCAAAACGCTTGGCAGATGATACGGTACGTGTGCACTCGGTATGGAGAGAAGGCAGGTTACGGGATACTGAGTTGGATGATCAGCATTGATCATATTGAATGGCGGTGCAGGCTCGAAGGGCCGAATGGCCTACTCCTGCACCTAATTTCTATGTTTCTATGTAGAGATGAACAGAGGAAAGTGCAGATGGTTGAGTGCTTTGCAGATCAATCTGGTTTTGTTCACATGAGCAACTCCAGTTGCCTGTCACTATGATCTATATCCCACGTTCACTCTGATCTCTTTGTCCGGTCCCCTGCATTGTTATATCGAAGCCAAACCTAAGCTTGAGGAACAGCATTTTGTTTATCATCTGGGCACATTGTTCATGTCAAAATCAGCAACTTCAGGTAACTTGCATGGACAGTGTGTTTTTATTATTGGAGATACAAGAAATTGTAGATGCTGGATGGAAACTTGAACAAAATGCAAAATGTTGGAGTAACTCATCAGGTCAGGCAGCATCTGTGGAGGGAATTGATAGCGACGTTTCAGGTCTGAAGAAGGGTTCCGGCTCTGAAGAAGAATCCCAACACAAAATGTTGCCCAGCCTTTTTTTCTACAGATGCTACCTGACTCGCTGAGTTACTCCAGTACTTTGTGCTTTGCTCATGTTATTATTATTGTTCTTTCTGGGTTGCTCTCTCTCACTCGTGCTCTGGCATAATCCCATATATGTGTCAGACCACTTGTCCTTCCAACAACAAAAGCACGTTTCAGTTTCTGGTGTTGCAGTTCTGCTGCTCAAATCAATTATCTTGTTGCACCGAGCCTTCATTTGCCAATGCACTCCTATCTAGCCACCTTTGGTTATTTCTCTGGCACCTTGAATTTAGTGCAAATCTTCTGAGTGTCAGCGATGAGTCAAAGGCCATACAATGAGTACCAGGTTTACATCTATTGTCACATGTACTTGGGTACAGTGAATAGCTGTAAATGAATATAATCAAGCCAAGAGCTTGGAGATACATTGCATTAAGGGCCAGTAGATTTGTGGTACCTGCTTTGCCATGCATGATGCCTCTGGTATGAAAGCTTGGCTTATTTGACTCTCTAAATCTGGAAAAGATGGGCCTGGGTGGGTGGGGACCAAAGGCATTGAGCACGGGCAGCGGGTAGGGCTGGTGAAATCCTGTGGAAAATCACATGGAAGAGTCAATGTAGCCTTGATTTTCCAGAGCAGCTTATTGTTTATGCAGTTACTATAAACTATGTACTATGCATAGTTACTATTTGTTTTTGCCCTCTTAAATTTCGACGTGTTGTTTCTTTATTATAATTTGTGCTCATTTAATAGACATATTAGCATCTGTCATCAATCCAGTTGAACCAGGTCATTTAAAGTAATTATTCCAGCTGCTAGTTTGATCACTCAGCATCTTTTATGTCATCTTGCAGTAGAGAATTTAACCTGGATCAAGCATCAGAGCGTTTATTTGTCATATGAACTGATACAATTAAATTGTCACTTGGGGTTTGGTATATTATTGTCATGTGTTCCGAGGTACAGTAAAAAAAACTAGGTTTGGCAAACAGATCATATTAAACATAAATAAAATCAAGCCAAACTCAAGTACAATAGGTAGAGCAAAGTGGAAGGTATAGAGTGCAGAATAGTTCAATATTCACAATGGGGCTAATGAGGAGGTTGATGTAGTTGTGTGGTGAGGAGCAGAGATTTAGTTCCCCGAGTTTGATGTTTGGAAGAGATACGTTGAATGGTGTTGAATGCCAGGCTGTAGTCGATGAACAATAGCTTGACGTACATGTTCCTATGATACGGCACAGAGTAGAGAACAAGAGATTTTGCACAAACTATCGATCTGTTGTGGTCATAGCCGAATTGAAGTGAGTCCAGGTCATTATTGAGGCAGGAGTGCATCATTATCAATCTCTCAAAGCACTTAATCGTAATAGAAATGAGTGCCACTGGTCGATAGTCGTTGCGACATGTCATTTTGTTCTTCTTATGGTGATGTTATGAATGTCCTTTTATAGCAGGTGGAAAACTCAGATCATAGTAGTGAGAGGTTGAAGGTGTCTACAAAAGCTCCAGCCAATTGATCAGTGCAGGTTCTGAGAACGTGGCCAGGTATATATCATCAGGGCCAGATGCTTTCAGAGGGTTCATCATTAAGAAAGATCTTTTGGCCTTGGAGACTGAGATCGCACAGTCATCAAAGACTGAGGTTAATCGTTGTTCTCCCTTTTAAAGTGGAAAGGATTGAGCTTGCCTGTGAGTGTTGCTGTCCATTGATCATCTCAGTTTCACCTTGTAGAAAATGATGGCATGCAAACCCTGCCACAGTTTCCAACATCCGTCTGAGCCCCCAGTTTGGTCCCGAAATGTCTTGCATTCTCATTGGCCTTCTGGACATTGTGCCTGGATTTCCTGTATCGCTCTGAAACGGCAGACTGACTGCTCCTCAGTAGATTCTGGATATCCTGGTTCAGTACAGGCTGCTGGTTAGGGAACCCCCAAATGGTTTTGGTGGGAACACACTCCTCCATGCGTTTCCTTATGAAGTCAAAACGACAGTGGCATATTTCTGTTACCATAGCATAGTCGACCGGGTCCAAGTACTCTTAAAGTCACTCCTCTGCCTCCCCTGACCACCCACCACTGTATAATCTTTCTCGCCTGAGCCGTGCTCTTGGGTCTCTGCCTATACGGAAGAAGAAGGAGCATAGTCAGGTAGTCTGTATTTTTTTTCCAAAGTGAGGGTGAGGGATGGAGTAGCAGTGGTTGTGTGTTTGATGCTATGGTTCTGCAGGAAATAGGCTGTTGGTAGTCAGGAAGCCTCTTCAAGCTATTCTTCAAGTCCCTGACCATGATGGCGAAGTCGTAATGATGCACCTTCTGGTGTTTCTTGACCACCTCATGTGGCTGTTCTAATGCTAGCCATATGTCTGCTTGGGGGGGATTGTAGACTGCAGTCTTGCCAATAAGGGCAAATTCCCTTTAGAGGTAGAAGGGACTACTCACCATCGTGGGGCTGGCCAGCCTCGGAGCGTGGAGAGCTGTGGTGACGCACTGCTGCGGCCCGACTCCGGAGATCGGAGGCTCCAGCTGCAGGTCCGGTGGATGGGACATCGGAAGCTCACGAGTCCCTGGTGGGAGACCGCTTTTCAGAGCTCCACAACGCAACTTCTCCCGCCCGTGTCGCGGGGTTGGAACGACCCGGAGCGGGGCCGTACATCGCCCGGCGAGGCTTAAATGGCTGCGGGACTTGCCAACGCCCGCCGGGGGCTCCCCATTGCGACATTAAGACCTGCAGTGGGGCTGTACATCACCCGGCGCAGCCTTAACGGCCATGGGTCTTAACATCGCCCACCTGGGGGCTTTAAAATCGGGAGAAAAAAATGGAACACGGGAGAGAAAAGACTTTGCCTTCCATCACAGTGAGGAGGAGATTCACTGTGATGGATGTTTGTGTGAATTGAATTGTCTGTGTGTCTTGTAGAAATTGTTTCTTTTTGTATGGCTGTGGAAACAGAGTTTCATTTGAGCCTCATTGAGGTTCAAATGACAATGAATAAATATTGTATATTGTATCATAGAATCACTAAATTATTTCAATGACGGATCGATTTATGCCGTGTTTCTTAGTTTAAGATGGGTGTACTTATGATTATTCTACATAGGTGCTAACAAAATGTCACCACACTCCAGCACCATTTTAATACCATGGAATTCATGTCCAGAAGAATTACAACATAATTGCCGTCAATCTTTAACTTGAATTGTATTGTTTAAAATGTATGCCGGAAATGCGCAGAACTGATTTGATGCCAATTTGATCTTCACTCATCCTCCTAATGCACTGTCGTGATCACAGAGAAAACTTGATGTGTGCAACTCTCTCCTTCCCCCCTTTATCAGCCCTGCCTCCCCCCCCCCCCCCCCCCCCCCCCCCCCCCCCCCCAACACACGAAAACCTGACTCCTCAAAGGAGTCTCACTAATGTGTTTGTTATGGCGATTGAACAGTTCATAGAATCACAGAAACATCAGCACAGAAAAAGAGCCTTGCATCCTATTCATCAATGCCAACCATGATGCTTATCTATGCTAATCCCATTTGCCTGTACAGGTGCACAACCTTTTATCCGAAAGCCTTGGGACCAGACACTTGTCGGATTTCGGACATTTTCGGATTTCAGAATGGAAGATTTTTAGCGTAGATTAGGTAGGTAGCGCGGGCGGCTTGAAAAGTCTGGAGCAGCTGCCTCCTCCCCGGAGACCGGGAGAATCATTGCATAAATGTTAGTCAGTTAGTTTGGAGGGATTTTATGTGGTGGTGGTGGTGTAGGGGTGAAGGGGGAAACTTTAATTCTTAGTCCCCTACCCACCTGGTCGGCGACTCCCAACCTCGCGGAGCTGGGGGCTCCGTCCGGCCGCGGGCGGCGCCGGTTGTAGCTCCGACCCCGGCAACTCTACCCCTGGCTGCGAGGCGCTCCAAATCCAGCGCGGCCCGCGGCCGGACGTCCCAGCTCCGAGAATGTCGGGAGTCGGCGGCGTCGCAGCACTGGGATACCAGCGGGGAGCGGGCAATGCCTTACCGGGTCGCCGTGCGGCAAGCTCCGGAGCGCTGTGGCCGCCTTCTCCCAACATTCGCGGAGCGTCGCTGGATTTGGAGCCGCGGAGCTGGGGGCTCCGTCCGGCCGCGGGCGGCGCCGGTTGGAGCTCCGACCCCGGCAACTCTACCCCTGGCTGTGCGGCTCCAAATCCAGCGACGCTCCGCGATGTTGTGTGTCGGCGGCCACAGCGCTCCGGAGCTTGCCGCACGGCGACCCGGTAAGGCATTGCCCGCACCCCGCTGGTATCCCAGCGCTGCGACGCCGCCGACTCCCGACATTCGCGGCGCTGGAGCGTCCGGCCGCGGGCCGCGCTGGATTTGGAGCGCCTCGCAGCCAGGGGTAGAGTTGCCGGGGTCGGAGCTACAACCGGCGCCGCCCGCGGCCCCACCGGCCACAGCGCTGCGGAGCTTACTGCACGGCGACCCGGTAAGGCATTGACCGGTCCCCGCCTCTCCGACCAGGTAGGGGACTAAGAATTAAAGTTTACCCCTTCACCCCCCTTCACATAAAAGCCCCCCAAACTAACTGTCTAACATTTAAGCAATGATTTACAGATGTTTAAGCGTCTCCCGGTCTCCAGGGAGGAGGCAGCCGCTACAGTAGTACAGACCTGGGTTGACCGTGGGTCGTTTTGGGTCAGGTTTGGCGCCAAACGCGAGCTTTGGTGCGCAGACGACATCTGGAAAAAATGGCCGGTTTTCGGAGCTTTTCGGTTTCTGGAACACCGGATAAAAGGTTGTGCACCTGTATTAGGACTACAGTGCATTCAGAAAGTATTCAGACCCCTTCACTTTTTCCACATTTTGTTACATTACAGCCTTATTTTAACTTGGATTCAATTTATTTTTTATCACTAATCTACACACAATACCCCGGAATGCAGAAGCGAAAACAGGTGTTTAGAAATTTTTGCAAAGTGATTAAAAAGAAATAACTGAAATATCACATTTACATAAGTATTCAGATGGTTTGCTACGGTGCTCAAAATTGAGCTTGGTTCATCCTGATTCCATTGATTATCCTTGAGATGTTTCTACAACTTGATTGGAGTCCACCAGTGGTAAATTAAATGGATTGGACATGATTTGGAAAGGCACACACCTGTCTATATAAGGTCCCACAGTTGACAGTGTATGACAGAGCAAAATCCAAGCCATGCAGACGAAGGAATTGTCCGTAGACCTCCGAGACAGGATTGTGTTGAGACACAGATCTGGGGAAGGGTATTAAACAATTTCTGCAGCATTGCAGGTCCCGAAGAGCACGGTGGCCTCCGTCATTCTTAAATGGAAGAACTTTGGAACCACCAGGACTCTTCATAGAGCTGGCCGCCCAGCAAAACTAAGCAAAACTGAGCCTGGACTTGAACCTGATCGAACATCTCTGGAGGGACCTGAAAATCGCTGTGCTCCCCATCTAACCTGACAGAGCTTGAGAGTATATGCAGAGAAGAATGGGCGAAATTACCCAAATACAGGTATGCCAAGCTTGTAGCGTCCTACCCAAGAAGACTTGAGGCTGTAATCGCTGCCAAAGGTGCCTCAACAAAGTACTGAGTAAATGGTCTGAATACTTATGCAAATGTGATTTCAGTTATTTATTTTTAATTACTTTGCAAAAATTTCTAAACACCCGTTTTCGCTTTTTTATTATGGGGTATTAAGTGTAGATTGATAATTTAAAAAAAAAGAATCTAATCCATTTTAGAATAAGGCTGTAACGCAACAAAATGTGGAATTGGTGAAGGGGTCTGAATACTTTCTGAATGTAGTCTCCTAGCCATATCCAACCAACTACCTGTCCATATACCTTTCATGCATGTGTGTTGAATTTCCAGTCTTGTTGCTTGCATATTATGTTTTTTGAAAATATGCTCGCAGAACACACAGTTCGCTCAATGCATGATACTAGTGTTGCATAACATGACTTTTGATACTCTATTTCAATTTCAATTTGATACTCTATTTCTTTTTTTTTAAAAGAACTCGAACTGCTTGGAAAATCTATGCCACAGGGCAAACAATAAGTAACCTAAAAGCCCCAGTGAATATTGTTGCATTTACTTCTGGTGGAAGCTGATGTTTCAGTTTGGTTATGTAACCAAGAATCTATTAAAGGATAACCTAATTTGAAAGCCCCATGTCTTCAGATGCTGTAAATTAATTTGTGAGAGAGATTAATGAGATTCATCCAAAAAAAAACTAAAGCATCAATTCATAGAATTTGCATTAACTTGGTAGGTTGGCTTTATCTTTCAAGAAGCAAATGTAGAAACACAGTGATTCTTTTTATAATACAGTGGTTAAACATTAGGGACTTGAAAAAAGAATGATGTGTTTAAATATAGAAATAGTATTGATATAAATGCTAGAATTAAAAATTTCCGTAATCTTTGCTGAATGCTCAAAAAATGCACCTTTCTTCGGTTTATTAATATCCAATTCTAATTCTCCTCCTCCTCCTCTGCATTCTTAGTCCCTTAGGGATGGGGATGATGTGTTTCACCTGCAATTCTGTGGCATTTAATTTTAGCTTAATGTGGGAATAACATGATAGAAACAATTAACTGCAAATTGTGCAATTAGAGGATGGAATGGAGGTGGAAGGGGAGGGGTGGAATAAGTGCGAGTTCAGGTGGAGCACAGGGAAATGGAGGGTGGGTGGGTTGTGGGGGAAGAAAGATGAGGGGGAGGGTTTTATAATTATTTTAAATAGGAGAATTCAGTGTTCATATCATTGGGTTGTAAGCTACCCAAGCAGATTATGAGCGGTGTTCTTCCAGTTTGCTTGTGGCCTCACTCTGGCAATGGAGGAGGTCCAGGACAAAGGTAATTGTGGGAATGGGAAGAGGATTTAAAATGGTTAACAACCGGGAGATCCAGCAGGACATGGTGGACCAAGGGCAAGGACAAAACCATCGCCGGGTCTATGCTTGGTCTCACCAATGTGCAGGAGGCCACACCAGGAACACTGGATGTAGTGGATGTGGTTAAAGGAGGTGCACATGAACCTCTGTCTCATCTGGAAGGACAGTAACATTGGTTCCACAATGGTGGGAAACTAGTGTGTGTGTGTATATATATATATATATATATATATATATATATATATATATACTCACTTTTCACAAAAGGAGGGGGAGGGAAAGCAGGAAACGATAGGATGTTAACCAGACAGGCCACACAGTGCGAATGTTGGGATGTGAGAGCTTCAGTGACCCAGGTTCAGTCCTGACCTCGATGCTCTGTGTGTGAAGTTCGCATGATATTGCTTGATAGGTTAATTTGTTATTGTAAATTATCAGCACTGTGCCGTAGAATAGGAACAGAATTGGTGGTCATGTGAGAAGAAATGGGTTGCAGTGAAAAGATGGAGGGGGTTGAAGGGATTGATGACTTTGCTCTGAGTTGACATTGACAGTGAGCTGAGTGGTCTCCTGTGTTGTGAGAAATGTAACATATCAGTAATAGAGAAAATATTGGTATCTTATTATTGGATGATCGCGATGCAGTTAAGAATTTTATTGGCTGTGGTGTCCATTGAAGGCTGCTGAATAGTTTCAAGGCAGTGATGAATTATGTGAAAGATATCCCATGGAATGACAGATTGGGTGTGAGGGACTGGATATTTATACTCTTGTTTTGATTGTAATGTCTAAAAAGTCCATATACAATGTTTGATGCTGCTGCTTACATTTTGTTTGGATTTATTGTTTGTTGTAGATCACATCCATTAATACCCTTTGTCTATGACAGACATAAAAGGCTGGAGTAACTCAGCAGGTTAGGCAGCATCACTGGAGAAAAGGAAACGGTGACGTTACTTTTTTCCAGAGATGCTGCCTGACGTGGTGAGTTACTCCAGCCTTTTGTGTCGGTCTTCGGTTTAAACAAGCATCTGCAGTTCTTCCCAACACTTTACCCATTGGCTGTTGGGTGGGGGTCGTAGGCAGTTAAGGATGATTTGTGTAATAGTTTATTGATGGCACTATTAATTGCCACTATTGGAAGCCTGCAATGTCTCTGAGCATCTTTTGGCATGTATCTTGTTCCCAGATGAGGCCAGAGCTGGGCCAGGAGTACTGCTCTGCTGTGCTCTTTTGTTTTGCTCCAGAGATCTTACAGATTTTCTGCTGTTTGATGGTCTTTCTAACCTCTCGCCAGACTGGAGATATCGGTAATAGTTCAGAATCCGACCTTTCTGTCCTGGGCTTCCTCCATGGCCAGAGTGAGGCCCACCGTAAATTGGAGGAGCAGCACTTCATATTTCGCTTGGGCAGTTTACACCCCAGCGGTATGAACATTGACTTCTCCAATTTTAGGTAGTCCCTGCTTTCTCCTTCTTCCCCTCCCCTTCCCAGCTCTCCCACAGCCCGCTGTCTCCGCCTCTTCCTTTCTTCTTCCCAACCCCCCACCCCCACCAGTCTGAAGAAAGGTCTCGACCCGAAACGTCGCCTATTTCCTTCATTCCATAGATGCTGCCTCACCCGCTGAGTTCTCTAGCATTTTTGTCTACTTTCAGTAATAGTTGATAAGTTCATGAATCTTTGAAAAGTGTGATTGATGGGTCATAGGGAATGGCTGATTCCAAACAAATCCAACCCCTGATATAATGCTTAGATCATGGCCTTGCTAACCAGACAATACGTGGCCCCATGGCAGCTCCCTTGGTAGAAAATATGACGGTGTTGATCAGTCAGCAGCTTTTGGCAGAAGGGCAGGAGAGCCCTTTTCATGAGCAGCAAATGTTACCACAATGTTTCATGAGCAGCAAATGTTACCAGACTCATTTGCTTTAAGATGGTTGTAAAATGCTCCATGACTTTCTTATGCACCTGGTTTTGGACTTTCAAGTGACTATCCTTGATCCCTGTAATCACTTGGGCTAACGTCCACTCACTGGTTCTTGCATGCTTGTCAGCGAGATTCCTGAATTTCTTGCATCTTCAAGTCAAGAGTGTTTTAATTGTAATATGTGCCAACAACAGAAAAATAAAATGTGTACTTGCAGCAGCATAACTGGCCTGTAAACACAACCCTCAATCTTAAAACCTTGTATAATCTTTCTGGCAGAATTAATCAGAACTTGGCGGGGTAATATGGAATGAGTTGGCAGAGGATGTAGTTGAGGCAGGTACGATAACAGCATTTAAAAGACATTTAGCAAGCACTTGGATAGGAAAGGTTTAGTGGGATATGGGCCAAATGCAGCCAGGTGGGACTAGTGTAGATGGTGCACCTTGGTCGGCATGCATGGACTAGTTGGGCTGAAGGATCTGTTTCTGTGCTGTATGACTCCATGATTATGCCTCTGTAAGTTCTCTATTTTGTGAAGTTCTTGAGTTAGCCATGGAGCCATGCAGTCATGCCTCATCCAAGACTGAGCATACAGCACAGTCAGTTTGACTATAGGCTAGCTCTTTCAAGTAGTTTATCGATTGTCTATTGATTTAAAGTGACTCCCAGGATTTTTTGGAGACAAAGATGGAAGCTATTTAGTGTCCTAATTGGAGTGCATTTTGCGGGTTTCATAATGGTTCTGAAGCAGATGACATCATATCTCCGCATGTTAGCACTATCCTACACACTAGGGACAACTTACAATTTCACCGAAACCAATTAACCTACAAACCTGCACGCCTTTGGAATGTGGGAGGAAACTGGAGTACCCGGAGAAAATCCATGCGGTCACGGGGAGAATTTACAAGCTCCATACAGACAGCACCTGTAGTTGGGATTGAACCTGGGCTCTGGCACTGTAAGGCAGCAACTACCCATGTGCCACCGAGCTGACCTTAATGTTTATGAGTAGCCTCTTGAGGAGCGCTTCGCAACCTTTTTACCCTTGTGGAACCCTTGAAGTAATGTCTCAGGGAACCCCTACATAAAAATTATTATATATCTTTATTAATCTCTTTCTCTTTCATAAACTTCATAAGGCAAACATAATATATTTTTCTGATAACTGGTTTAAGCAAAAAAATAACTTAGTTTGCTCAAGTTTATTGACAATGCAAAAACAAACTGAAATCAAACTCCTTGTTCAAAACTGAAGCAAATAAAGGCAAACAGAAGAACTAACCTTGGAGGAGGAGTAGAGAGAGAGAGAGAGAGAGAGAACAAAAACTTTTCTTAAACTAACAAAAAAAACCATAAATAACCTTTTGATAAATTAACAAAAATAAACATAATTCATATAACATCCCTAAATGATGTGTAAAAATTACTAAATAACATGGGTGAATGCACGCCAGGAAGCACAGACAGAATGGAGACCGTGCATGCGTCTGTACTCGAGTGAGTCACTTGATGATACACAAATCTGTCACGTACAGGTTCTGTCCACTGACCACTAAAGGCCGTTTCACACTGGCGCCGTATAGACATCGCTAAATATGACGTCGCTAAATATGCTTAATAAATGTCGCTAAACATGCCGTACGTGTGTATTAAAGTTACGAATGTGAAATTAAACACAAAAATGACTCAAAAATGCATTTACATATGATTAGCCTATTTATCGCTATTTCTCTCGCAACCCCTAGTGAACTCTCGCGGAACCCTAGAGTTCCGGGGAACCCCGGTTGAGAAACACTGCTTTAGAGTTTATATTTTAAAATCAACTCTGACAGCGTTTCCAAAACCATGCCCTCTACTACCAAGGACAAAGCTATTAGCTGTACGGTAACGAGATTGCATGTTCCTCTTTCAAATTGTGCACACACCATGACTTGAAAACATATCACAGTTCCTTCAACATTGTGAGGTCTAAAATCTGGAACTCCCTTCCTAACACGATTGTTCTGTGAGCAGCGAGTCTGTGGACTCATTTGCGTCAAGATGGTGGTAAAATGCTCCTTGACTTTTTCATGGGCCACTTACCGAGACAATTTATTATCACCTCAAGAGCATTTGTGGATGAATAATAATAAATGCTGTTGTTACTCAAATGTTACAAACTGAATAAATAAAAATCATAGTTGCAAACTTTATTGCGGATAATTGTTACAGCTATCTATAGCTTCATAGTGTGATTTATTTTGATTAAATCAAGATCTCCAAACAATGTTTAGTTTAAAGATAGACAAAATGCTGGAGCAACTTAGCGGGACAGGCAGCATCTCTGGAGAGAAGGAATGTGTGACTTTTTGGGTCGAGAATGTTTAGTTTAGAGATACTGCATGGAAACAGGCCCATCGGCCCATGGAGTCCGCATCGAGCAGCGATCCCCGCACATTAACGCTATCGTGCACACACTAGGGTCAATTTACACTTGTATCAAGCCAGTTAACCTCCAAACCTGTACGCCTTTGGAGTGTGTGAGGAAGCCGAAGATCTCGGTGAAAACCCACGCGGTCACGGGAGAATGTACAAACTCCGTACAGACAGCACCCATAGTAGGGATCAAACCCGGGTCACTGGCGCTGCGAGCACTGTAAGGCAGCAACTCTACCACTGCGCCACCATGCTGCCCTGTGTGCTTCAATGTGTGTTATTAATGTGTTTGATAATTATATCCTGAAATCTTGTACTCTGTGAATTTGATCTTGTGATAACACGGACTTTGCATAAACAACGTTATTTCAATGCATTTAGTGTTTTTAGTTTTTAACATTTGCTGCCTTTGTACACGTGTTTCATTGAATGGCACGGCCATTATTCTGAAAATAACAATGAATATCATCCTATGTTGCATTTCATGTATAGTTCTGAAATTGAATATATTTCATAAACCCTTTGAGGTAGAGTTTGCTTACTTTAGGATATTTGGAACTGAAATCTATATCTTTGAATTAAAATCTGTTCATTTTCAAGTATTCTAATCTCCCTTCATCTAATTACCATCTCATTCTATTAGGGACGAACAAAAGTAATTTGGAATTACAGATAATTTGATGTCAAACAATATTAAAGACACAAACGAAATGAAGCAATGTCCCAACTTCAGAGAAATTGCAAAAACATTTAATTTTATGAAAGAAAATATGAGCTATTTTGATGTTCTTTGCTTGCACTTAATTTCAATAGGATCAAATAAACCGTAGTAATGAAAGATACAGCTGTATATGTGAAATAGAACATGGAAAGGTACAGCACAGGAACAGGCCCTTTGGCTCTATATGTCCGTGCCTACCAACATGATGCCAAGTTAATCTAGCCTCATCTGCCTGCTCATGATACAGTACCCTCCATAATGTTTGGGACAAACACCCATCATTTATTTATTTGCCTCTGTACTCCACAATTTGAGATTTGTAATAGAAAAAAAATCACATGTGGTTAAAGTGCACATTGTCATTATTAAAGGGTGTTTTATACATTTTATACTGTATACAGGGAAATTCTATTTTTTGCATACAATTCATAAAAAAATCTTACTATACGTAAGCATAATCATGCTTGACTACAATGAGTATAAGAATAGTAGATTACACCTGAGGCTGTATGCAAGAATCACCACGTTTCAAGTGCCATCTTGTACCTTTGAAGTTCAGAGTTGTTAAAACTGTTAGACTAATGTGGCCAGAAAGGCTCGTAAACCTGGCAGCAGCACTAGGTTGGAGTTGCTGGGGTCGGTCTGGACTGGTGATGCTACCACTGTTGCAAAATGACACCTTGAGGCCTAGTGCTTGTCTTTCTGACTTTTAAACTCATTGAGGCCCTGTTTTGCATTCCCTTTACATTTTTTGGGAATCCCATCCCCTGCTCCCCTTTAAATCCACGTGGTTCAGTGCAATACATGTTCTACAGCAACACCTAGACAAGCAAGGGGGACAAGTGTGTTGGTATATAATGAAAGTAATAGCCAGTAAGCAAGAAAAAGCGTGCTTATCTGGCACCATCAAAGTCAAGAAGATGCCAGATTACTGGGGTCTTTAGATCATTGTACTTGTTTGTATAAATTTGCTTTAAGAATTTGCAGTGGCTTTTGTGTGATTTGTCTCACATTAATTGTGCTTATCAAACTATTTGCCTTCAGTTATCCAAATGATGGGCTGAAATGGAGCTGAGTGCAGGAAAACAAAGTTTACTCAATATCAACAACAATAAAGAGAAAAGATAGTTTAATTTTGTTTTTGCATAACCAATGTAATCCTTTTAGCAGCATTGTGGGAAGAAAGGAAAGCTAGGGTGGGAGGATTAAATAATTATTGAAATTGGATTGATGTGCACACTATTTCTTTCCTCAATGAGAAAAAATGCTGGAAAATGTTGGACTACTTAAACGATTATATTGGTGAGGTAATGGAAATATGTTTAAGGAAATAGTTAGGATCATGATAAGATAAAGTTCAAACAAGTATAAAGGGAAATTGAGAGAATAGACAAGGAAAGATTAGCAGTTCCAAAAGTCCAAAATTAAATGAGCATGTTAACAGAACATTGTGAATCCACCACCCTGGATAAGCTAATGCTGGACAGGTTGCGTCACACTGTGAGTGGCAGCCTTCTGTTTACTCTTCCTAATTCTATTTCACCACTGCTCAGAACAAACATGATATCTCGTGCTTAAAATCTATGCACATCAAGAGAAGTTGTATGGATCTAATTTATCCAAACCCTTTCATAACATACTTTTCCATTACATCCTCTTTCCGCTATATCCCGTCTCCTCCAATGCCAGGGATATTATTCTACAGTTTTACAAACATTTCCTTATGTTCTGTTTTCTATCATTTTACTCTTCAAAGGAAGACTGCACAGTGGTTGTGTTAGGGCCAAGTATCGTTTTAAATGACTTCTCTTGTCAGCACTTGCCAAATGCATCCTAACGTCTGTTGTTTGAATAGCCTGAACAGTTCATTAGAGCCGTAATTTCTGTGCTTTTAAACAGATATCCTCATGGACCATGCATTTTCCCATATTATGTTGTATCCGCCATTTCCCTCATTTGTTGAGCTCACCATCATGGTCATGAATTTGCCCTTTTTATTGGCACCCTGAAGCAACAGGACAGCTTTCAATGTTTTGTTACCAGCATTGATCTTCTCAATTACGATAAGAGTTTCAGAGTTTTTATTTTTAGGATTTAAACTATTATTTCAGTTCTGAATCAGATGTAGTTTGGGATTGCTTATTAAAAGCATCTTGATATTTTTTTCCTCTATAAAATCTGCCTAACTTTACTAGGGACAATAGCTCCGAGCAAAGTTGGAAGTTGAAGATCTTCCAAAATATGAAAGGCTAAGTGCCAGCCACCAATGTTGAGATTCTGATTTTAGATTTTGAGCCTTTTTGGAAAGGAATTCTAGTTTGCATCTATGGTGTGGAGCATTTTCTATACCTGGTGCCAATACCGTATGGAATTATACTATGACTATTGAATCTTGTCTTCCAAAGAAATTGGAACGACAGCAGTCTCTTAACCAAGAGATTTCACGTCCATTTCAACCAGCTGGTGTTGCAGATTTGGAAATTGAGGGAAATGATTTTGGATGTCAAAGATCTAAATCTTTGATTTCAAAACTGCACTGCGATATGCCTTCATGAGATGAGATATTGAGTCAAATTGATAGCCCTAAAATACAAACCAATGGAGACATCTGGCAAGAAATGTATTCACAAAACTCTGAATATTATGGTGCTGTCAAAACTTGACAACAATTTAGCATTTTTCACGACATCTTAGTGCTGTTGGAAAATTAATCTCATTTTTGTGGAAGAGGTTGTTCTCCATACATTTTATGGTAGAGGTCCATCTAATGTATAGGAAAGAACTGCAGATGCTGGTTTAAATCGAAGGTAGATACAAAATGCTGGAGCATCTCTGGAGAGAAGAAATGGGTGACATTTCGGGTCTGAGGAAGGTTCTCAAGTCGAACCGTCACCCATCCCTTCTCTCCAAATAATGTAAACAGGAGTGCAATGTACAGCATTACGTTCAGTTTAGTTTATTGTCACGTGTACCGAGGTACAGTGCAAAACCTTTGCACTGACGTGGAAAATCAGTAGTTTAGTTTAGAGATACAGCATGGATACAGGGCCTTTGGCCCAACTAAGCTTTACTAGCCCCGATTCTCCTGAAACCATGTTTTTTGGAAGGGCCAGTTCAGCATGTTTCTTCATGCTGAGATTTGTGTTTCATTACAATTTCAAATACAACCATGTGTGCCTTGATTGTTTTGCTCATGGAGCTCAGGGCCACGGTTGCTAAGCATTGCTGCTAATATGCCATGTCTCGCAGTTTTCTGTTTATTGCTTCCTAGGCCACGGAAGGAGAGAAGCCTTCGTGTACACTTCCCTCAGCTGACAGAAACTAGCACAATTATTTACCATCAACACAGGCATTTGATGTCATTTTAGAGACCTCCCTGGCAAATTCCTGCTATGAACACCTGGTTATAGCCATGTGGAGGTCTCTGTATCTGCCATCCCCCTCCCTATTTACGATACATACTTCTTGCGCGTTCTGTTCTTCATCAACCTGCTCAGGCTTCTGTCCTTGACTCTTTCTATCAAGTGGAACATTGGGGTCAAGGAAAGAGCGTTCACGTCGCAGCCCTGTTTCCACCAATCTTTCCACCGTAACGCACAAGAAGCAACAAGACAGACAGCATTTTATGCAGATGCCGAGAAGCTCTGGCTGAACAACTTCTAATCTTGTGTGTGGACTCGATAAGAAGAATAAGTGGAACATTTATTAATTTGTGGACCACACTCAGCAACGGTTATAAAGTGTTACATTTAGTATAGTATAGAGATACAGAATGGAAACGGGCCTCTCAACCCACCGAGTCCACTCTGACCATCAATCATCCGTTCACACTTGTTCGATGTTATCCCACTTTCTCAACCACTCCCTACATATTAGGGGCAACTTTGAAGAGGGCAATTAACCTACAAACCCGCACGTCTTTGGGACGTGAGAAGAAACTGAAGCACGTTGAGCAAACGCACGTGTTCACAGTGGGAACATGCGCACTCTGCGCACTCCGTACCCAGGTCAAGTTTAAGTTTATTATTGTCAAGTATACCAAGATACAGCGAGAAGCCTTATTTTGCATGCTGTCCAATCAAATCAGATAATAATAATCAAGCCAACTCAAGTACAATAGGTAGAACAAAGGGAAAGATACATAGTGAAGAAATATAGTTCACAGCATTGTAGTAGTGCAACATTTTCAGAGACAAAGTCCAATTGTGGAGGTGAATCAGACAATGCCATAGCTTGTGGAATGACGGTTCAGAAGCTTGATAACAGAGGGAACATATCCATTAATAGTTGCTGAATTTAATTTTCTGGGAACTTTATCGCTAGCTGATATATGTTTGAGTAGGTTGGCTATTAAACTCCTGATTGAGCCTTCTCAATATATTTTTATCCAACTGACCTTGACATGTTCAGGTTAAACCTTTATGAAGGTGACATCCTCTCAACATGGATAGCGTGCCATGGTGGAATGCATGTGTAGGGTTCACCAGCTCACCCATGGTTCACCCATGTCCTGCTGTATAAGATGATACCTAACTCTATAAACTTGTATACCCATGCAAGCCCTTTACTACAGCTTTACCCGAGCAGAATAGGACAGCATGGAAACATGATCCATTATTCCAGCTATTAAACACCTGTCTATACTGATCCCGGTCATTGGATAAAACCTTTTTTGTTGTTTTGATAGTGTAGTTCTTTATAGGCCCTTGGGCGAGAGGGAAACGAGGGGTCGATGTCCCAGGCTGAGTAGGTGATAAACCTTTCATGTAATCTTTTGAAGTAGGATGACAGTGTTTGTAAAAGTGGATTCTACTGTCATTATGAACAAAACATTCATACTGGGGAAATCTGAAAAATGTAATAACAATTTTAGGAAGTAAAGTCAGGAAGTATCTGCAGACTGCCAGTTTAACTTCAGTACATGTTTCGTTCCGGATGCTTAAATTCAAACACGGTAGAACTGCATGATTTAGAATCATACAGCTTGGAAATGGTACCAACAGCCCAACTCTTCCATGCTTCCTGTTCAATAGACAATAGATGCAGGAGTAGGCCATTCGGCCCTTCGAGCCAGCACCGCCATTCAATGTAATCATGGCTGATCATTCACAATCCGTACCCCGTTCCTGTCTTCTCCCCATATCCCCTGACACCGCTATTTTTAAGAGCCCTATCCAGCTCTCTATTGAAAGCATCCAGAGAACCTGCCTCCACCGCCCTCTGAGGCAGAGAATTCCATAGACTCACCACTCTCTGTGAGAAAAAGTGTTTCCTCGTCTCCGTTCTAAATGGCTTACTCCTTATTCTTAAACTGTGGCCCCTGGTTCTGGACTCCCCCAACATCGGGAACATGTTTCTTGCCTCTAGTGTGTCCAAGCCCGTAACAATCTTATATGCTTTCAATGAGATCTCCTCTCATCCTTCTAAACTCCAGAGTGTACAGGCCCAGCCACTCCATTCTCTCAGCATATGACAGCCCCCCCCCCCCCCATCCCGGAAATTAACCTTGTAAACCTAAGCTGCACTCCCTCAATAGCAAGAATATTCTTCCTCAAATTAGGGGACCAAAACTGCACACAATACTCCAGGTATGGTCTCACTAGGGCTCTGTACGACTGCAGAAGGACCTCTTTGCTCCTATATTCGATTCCTCTTGTTATAAAGGCCAACATGCCATTCGTTTTCTTCACTGCCTGCTGTACCTGCATGCTTACTTTCATAGACTGATGCACAAGGACCCCCCAGATCCCGTTGAACTTCCCATATTCGCAACTTGACGCCATTTAGATAGTAATCTACCTTCCTGTTTTTGCTACCAAAGTGGATAACCTCACATTTATCCGCATTAAACTTCATCTACCATGCATCTGCCCACTCCCCCAACCTGTCCAAGTCACCCTGCATGCTCATATCATCCTCCTCACAGTTCACACTGCCACCCAGCTTTGTGTCATCTGCAAATTTGCTAATGTTACTTTGAATCCCTTCATCCAAATCATTGATGTATATTGTAAATAGCTGCGGTTCCAGCACCGAGCCTTGCAGTACCCCACTAGTCACTGCCTGCCATTCTGAAAGGGAACCGTTAATCCCTACTCTTTGTTCACCTGTTTGAAATTTGAAAATATTATTACGAATAAAAGTAGAACACAGGACGAAATTTATGTCTTAATTAGAGTAAATTTGTTTTATACCAATAATGGGTTCATTTTCTATTGCGTTAAAAATGTGCTCAGGTTTATTTTCCTTTTGCCCTCTAGCTTATATGTGTTTATGTCTAGGGAGCAGTTTTAGGCAGTATTCTTTTTAAACTCCATATTCCGTCCTTGATTTTTTCCCATTATGAACACACTGTGATTTTCTGCAATATAATCCCATGGGTACTGATTGCACTGGTAATAGATGAGATTCATTGTTTTTGGCACAGTGGTAGAGCTGCTGCCTCACAGCGCCAGAGAACCAGGTTCAATCCTGACCTCGGGTGCTGTCTGTGTAGAGTTTGCACGTTTTCCCTGTGACCGTCTGGGTTTTCGCCGGGGGTCCGGTTTCCTCCCACATCCCAAGATGTGCGGGTTTATAGATTAATTGCTCTTTGCAAATTGCCCTGAGGGTGTAGGGAGTGGATGGAAAGGGGGATAATATAGAACTAGGGTGAACGGTTGTCAACATGGACTCAGTGGGCTGATGGGCCTGTTTCCGTGCTGTATCTTTTAATCAAGCAAACAATAACTATTTGGGATTATCTTTATAATCTTTAGTGTAAATCATATTTATCACATTTATTTTACTTCACACAGGTGCTACAACATTTTTGGAGTGCTGACATAATTCACCATTTGCTGGACCTGGAATTTTTCACTATTAGGAATTGAAACTGGTAAGTTGGCCATTTGCATTATTTCCTCTCAATAGCTACTTAGAGTGCACTGTGTCTCGTAATGTGATAATTTGAAGACATGTGAACCTATTTCAAGACATTGAAGTTACTTGGTTTTGTACCACAAGCTGGTTGGTGTGTGTTGACATGCACTTTGATTGGGTTGTCCACCATGGACATGTCTTGACCAAACAGATCGGACATAGGAGTCCAGTTCTGCTTTCAACAGTTCTGCTTTTGAAATGGTTAGATTGAAACCTATGGGTTTTTAATTGATGTATTTAGATATCCTTTGTATTTAAAAAAAATATTTAAACACTACTATATTTGTTACTGCCTTTATCTGGGCCCCTATGCTTACTGATAGGGGATCCTGAGCATTTCACCAATTTTAGTAAGTGTGTTGCTTTAAGACACAAAATAATAAGTTTTAATTTCTGCATAATAAGTTTGAAAAATAAGTAAATTAATGAACACGGAATGTGTAGTTTCTTTTTGACATGCTAAGTACTTTTTTGAAAGAAATGAATGCTTTCAAAAATAAATGGACACTAGGGAAAATTGAATAGTTGTTATGAGAAGTTAAATTTTTTAATCTAGTCAGTGAAATGTTTAAGGACCAGTATCAGTTATCGATTTAGAATTGAACACCATATATGTTTTGGAGTTGCCATTCAGTTGAGCTTAAAGGTATGTGTAGGAAGGAACTGCAGATGCTGGTTTAGATTAGATTAGATTATTACTTTATTAATCCCCTTATTTAGGGGAAATTCAGATGTCCTTGCAGCACACTAATAAAAATACAACATAGCATTCAAGAAGTTTAACATTAAAACATAAAACATCCCCCCCACAGAGGTTCCCACTGTGGGGGAAGGCACAAAGTCCAGTCCCCATCCTCTTGTCCACCCAGAGTCAGGCCTATTGAGGCCTCCACAGTCGCCGTTACGGGGCCTGATGTTCCCGGCCGTTCTCGCCAGGTGATGGTACTCTGGTGTCAGTAGAACCCTCAGCGGCTTGGGGTGCCAGGAACGGCCGCCCTCTTACCGGAGACCGCGGCCTCCAGGCCAATAGACCGCGCTGAACGAAGCTTCACTCACTGGCGATCTTGGCGAAAGATCCCAGGCTCCGAGATGTAAAGTTCAGCGCCGCAGCTGACCGCTCCACAGAACCACGGCTCCACGATGTTTTTATCGGCGGTCCCAGCATACTGGAGTTCAAGCGCGGCGACCCAGGCAAGGCATCGCCCGCTCCGCAACAGCGCCCCAGTGCTGCGCCGCCACCAAAGCCGAGGTTCTGGCCAGGTCCCCTCAGAAAACGTCGCTCCAGGACCCGCTGGTAGGCCGCGAGGACAGGTCGAAGGTGCTGCTCGGAGGAAGGCAGCCATTCCGACCAGGTAGAGACTTGAAAAGCAGTTTCCCCCTTTCCCCCCACCACCCCCCACACATAAAAAGATTAGACCCCCCGACTACACACTTTAACGCACTAAAAATAATAAAAAAGAAGTGAAGAAAACGGACAGCTGCAGGACAGGCAGCCGTACAGGGCAGCGCCCCTACCGGATAGATAGACACAAAATGCTGGAGTATCTCAGCGGGGCAGTCAGCATCTCTGGAGAGAAGTAATGGGTGATATTTTGCGCCTGTCAGTCAGTCTGGGAGCCATGGAAGGAATAGTTCATTTGTAATGTTGAAAGGGAGAGTTGGTTATGTATCCAGTGGTACCGTCATGCCGATGTTTGCTGAAATCTGAGGATATTCCCTTGAATGTGAAGCCCATGGGACAGGAAATAAGGATATGAGGAATCCTATCTATGCTCCGGGTGGGAGGAAAAGGAATAGGAGCAACAGTGCAGTCAAATATAACTTCCATCAACTTGGACATCTGGTGTTTAATCTAAAATCCTGAAACAATCCTGTCACAGTGGTATTGGTCCCTCTGTTATGGTTGGAATTACATTGACGTTCAATGTTTATCACTATGACCTCAAATAAACGATGCGCCTCTGGCGCATAGATATGCATAAATTACAAAACCTACAATTTGTTGCCAGTAACTTTACATTACAGCATGTTGCTTTGCCATGTTGTCTATTGTAAACTTGAGAAACTAGTAATTTGGAATTTAACAACTATTCTTTGTTCACACCACCCTGACCACGCTTTCATTTCACTCCTGCCATCGGGAAGAAGGTACAGGAGTCTGAAAGCTATGACCTCCAGGTTCAGGAACAGTGTGCGCTGGTTAAAACGGAGAACCAGGGTGGGTGGAAATCCAGACAATATTACAGAGGGAGACTGACTTGCAATCGATTAACTGACCTATCCCTGGAGATGAAATGCGACGTATCTTCTCTGTAGAAACAAAAGCTGAGTTTAATCTCGTTGAGTGTATGAAGGAACTGCAGATGCTGGTTTGAACCAAAGGTAGATACAAAAAGCTGGAGTAACTCAGCGGGACAGACAGTATCTCCGGAGAGAAGGAATGGGTGACGTTTCGGGTTGACACCCTTCTTCAGACCCGACACGAAACATCACCCATTCCTTCTCTCCAGAGATGTTGCCTATCCCGCTGAGTTACTCCAGCTTTTTGTGTCTTATCTTTAATCTCGTTGAGCTCCTAACCCATTGCCTGATCCAATAGTGAATCCTTCTTTGTTGGGTGTTGGCATACTGGGTTTAAAGGAGTCATGCTTTCATTTAGGAATTGCAGTCTATTTTCCCTTTAAGCTAAGGTAGACAAAAGTGCTGGAGAAACTCAGTGGGTGAGGCAGCATTTATGGAGGGAAGGAAATAGGCAACGTTTCGGGCCCAAAACCCTTCTTCTTTAACCTATCTCCTGTGTGCACTTAATATCCAGTGGTTGAAATCCTACATGATTATTGGTCTGTTTTAATCATTTTCATGGTATATCTACATATTTCCTCCTCCATGCCTGCTTCACTGTGATCTGTGGAGTGCATCCGATAGTGTGATCAATTCTTTAGGATCCATTTGGATTAAGATAAAAGATAACATTTTTGTCTTCCTTAATAGCCATGCCCCTATTTCTATTGCCATCATGTTATGATAAGCACCACTAAATCTACCTCCCCATTTTTTTCAATTTATCTTTTCAAAATACGTTATATCTAGCAGTGTTTAATTTGTGATTTTCTGCAGCCTTGTTTCAATAATTGTTGCCATGTCTGATTCCTCCAATACAAAATTTCTTTCAACTCCCCTCTTTTATTGTGAACGGTACATGCAAATTTTGTGCAGACAGATTTATTTATAATAGGGCTCTCTCTCGCTGTATGGATCACTAGCTTTTAGGGCTCCGGTTCTTGATTTTTCATGTTTGGTTTATTTTTGGCTACTTATCATTATTATAGGTCTCCACATCCCCATCCTTATTTAGAGCCTTGCCGCCTCCCAATGCACCCTTACGCAGGTCCTATCTTGTTGGCACTGCTCCAGAACATAATCTTTTGAGAATACGTTTATACCCTAGAGGACCAAATGATTTGGACCCCACCCTTATGCACTGGAGTATCTCTGAATTTTACTGTAGTTTAATGACTGAGCTGGAGGATTTGAGCTGGTCCACAGATTGATTCAAACACACTGTCCACAACCTCCCACAGAGGGCAGGCCACAGGCACAATGTTCCGAGCCATATCACAGGCCAGCTTTTAATAATTTAATTCGGTAAAGTTTTTATTCAATAGCATTTATGGTTATATTTAAGCAGCTTAATTAAATTATAGATTTAATAATGGTGTTATCTAGTTTCCAGGTCTAGTTTAAACTTCTACAAAGTTAGACACAAAATGCTGGAGTAACTGAGCGGGACAGGCAGCATCTCTGGAGAGGGAATGGGTGATGTTTTGGGTCGAGACCCTTCTTCAGATATTTAAGATGCTGTTGTCAAAATAAAATGGAGTAGGATTGTGCCCTGGAGATACCTCGTATGAAAGAATAGAAGGACCACCACTATGGTAGTCCTGGCTTAAGCCCCTGTCCCACTTACGTGTCCTTGGCACGCTAATTACGCGACCCGCGAAGGTCCCGCGAGTCTTCATGCCCCCACACAGCTGTTTCGAGCGCCTGATGTCATTTGAAGATGGACACAAAATGCTGGAGTAACTCAGCGGGCCCGGCAGCATCTCTGGAGAGAAGGAATGGGTGATGTTTCGGGTCGAGACTCTTCTTCAGTCTGAAAGAAGGTTCTTGACCCAAAACGTCATCTATTGCTTCTCTCCAGAGATGCTGCCGGTCCCGCTGAGTTACTCCTGCATTTTGTGTCTATCTTCAATTTTCTTGGCCCCGCTCTGGGATTAGAAGTGGGGGCGGATCAGAATCCACAATGGCCGTGACCCACAGGCCGAGTTCGACGATCGTTTGCCTGGTCTGCTGCTGTTGGAGGTGAGACGTTGCGTCGCGCCAGGGTCTTGGACCTGTCCCACTTTTGGCAGTCAGTTACGCGACAGGCCGGTGTCACGCAAAGATTTCGTTCGCTACAAAATTTCGGAGCGCCGCGCGATACCACTCAGAACTCAATACCCCTCCGCGCATCTCAGTTGGACCGGCCCCGCGCGGCCACACGATGCCCATGCGCCTCAACGCGACGACGAGGTCGCGTAATAACTGTGCCAAGGACACGTAAGTGGGACGAGGCCTTTAGTGTCTGCTGATTTGAATTGTATACAGAATGCTTAATCGATTTTACAAATGCATTTAAATATCTTGATGTTTTAGTTAATATAAAGACTATTACTAGAGCGTATTCCTTGCCTAATGATTGCAGCGTATTTTGCAGTATTTTACAGTACCTCCTGATTCCTACAGATTTATAGGGTTACTTTATGAATCACTAATCTACTAAAGTAATCCTCAGTAACACAAAAAGGCTCCAGCTTGTTCTTGTCACCTGGGAGGTCCTGGGTTGAGTCATGGGTTGAGAGCTGATGGTGGGATTATACATATGCATATTTGGACCATACAAGTGTTAATTCAGAAATGACTGCCAAATGGTCTGGTACTGCATTAGGAAACAGACGTATAACATCTTGAATGAAATGTGGAGATGCTCGGGGACAATGGAAAAAGAAGTGAGGATAATGTTTTGGTATAATTCTTGTTCCCGGGTCATTTCAGTCAATGTTGGCTCTTGAATGTCGTTTTACACAAAACATTGACATTTTTTGTAAGTGACTAAAAAGACATTTTTCATGCACAAAGTAGATGTGATTCTGAATTTTCAAAACCAGTTAAGATCTTAAGAGGCATATTTCTCGAGGCAATCAGCCTTGATTTGCACATCATTACTGTAATGCATTAACAGTTAAAATACCTGAAGAGGCAGTAAAATTGCCAATAAATTACTTCAAACGTCTTTGTCTTTATACCTAGTCCGGAAGTATAATTTCCCCCCCACATGGTAGTAAAATAATTTAGGCCATCACGCACAAACAATGTCAGAATAACTGAAATTCATAGGAAAATAGGGGCAGGAGTGGGCTCTGCATTTAATGTGATCATGACTCATCTGTCTTGGGTTCACTTATTTTCTCTGGCAGTTCCTCATAGCCCGTGGAGGGAATGAACAGATTGCGCTTCGGGTCGGGAACCTTCTTCACACTCTATTCCTTCCAGAAATGTGTCCTGACCTGCTGAGCTACTCCAGCACTTTTTTTGCTCCAGCATCTGCAGTTCCTTGTGACCTAAATCTTATCCTCTGGTAATAAAAATAAAAAGGTATTTAATTTCCACGCAGTAATGGCTTGCAATAACTATCAGGCTCCTGTTGAGGAAGAGCTTCCTGACTGGCTAGGGCCTGGGCTAGAGAAGGAAGGAATGCCAATCTAATAGGCTCTTCTGAAATTGAGCAAGCCCCATTTATCGAGGTACAAAGTAGGGACATTGTAGAGCACATACTCACCGTGTAGAAAATGAGAGAATATGTTTGTACCATAGAAAATGGCTGAATAGTTTTGATGGAATATACAATTTCCTTTTTTTTTTAATTTGCCTTTCCTGTCTGATATGACTGTGCCTCTTAACATTTAGAAACTTAAGGTTTTTCTAACCCTCATGCACCCCAAGGTCAGAGCAAACGTTTACATGCAACCTGTTTTAAAAATAAAAAAGTGAGGACCCAAGAGACTAGAATCTTGAGTCAAACACAAAAGTGTGTGAGTAACTCAGCGGGTCAGACAGCACATGTGGACAGAGCAGATAGATAATGTTTTGGTCAGGACCCGTCTTCAGTTTAAAGAAATATTGCTCATCCTTTCAGTAGACAATAGACAATATGTGCAGGAGTAGGCCATTTGGCCCTTTGAGCCAGCACCGTCCTTCAATGTGATCATGGCTGATCATCCCCAATCAGTACCCCATTCCTGCCTTCTCCCCATATCCCCTGACTCCGCTATTTTTAAGAGTCCTATCTAGCTCTCTCTTGAAAGCATCCAGAGAACCTGCCTCCACCGCCCTCTGAGGCAGAGAATTCGACACTCACCACTCTCTGTGTGAAAAAGTGTTTCCTTGTCTCCGTTCTAAATGGCTTACCCCTTATTCTTAAACCGTGGCCCCTGGTTCTGGACTCCCCCAACATCGGGAACATGTTTCCTGCCTGTAGTGTGTCCAAGACCTTAACAATCTTATGTTTCAATGAGATCTCCTCTCATCCTTCTAAACTCCAAAGTGTACAAGCCCAGCTGCTCCATTCTCTCAGCATATGACGGTCCCGCCATCTCGGAAATTAACCGTGTAAACCTACGCTGCACTCCCTCAATAGCAAGAATGTCCTTCCTGAAATTAGGGGACCAAAACTGCATACACTTTCCATCCACAGATACTGCCTGACCCACTGAGTTACTCCACCACTTTGTGTTTGGAAAAAAAACTGAAGCGGGTTTCAAACTGTATTTTAGTTAAGAGATACAACACAAAATTTCGTCAACACGGAAATTGGTTCCCCGAGAGCACGCCAGCCAGCGATCCCTGTGATCAAGCACCTACACACTAGGGATAATTTGCAATCTTTACTTAAGCCAATTAACCTACAAACCTGTACGTCTTTGGAGTGTGGGAGATTACTGGAGCACCAGGAGAAAAAAGTGCAGAGTCTGTACAGACAGCATCTGTAATCAGAATTGAACCCAGGTCTCTGGCGCTGTAAGGCGGCGGTAGAACATCTTCTAATTGATTTGTGTGCTATGTTATTTTAACATCATTAGGATGTAACAAGCTCTTCATTATCGGGGAATTATTGTAAATGAAATATTGAGGTCCATGTAATAGTTCAAACAGGTAAAACTCTGAAAAGATCAGCTGACCAATGCCTGCATGGTGTTTTTAGATTGGAAAAGAGAATGTAGAGGGAATGAATTATGAGTGGGAGAAGTTGAAGAGAAATTAAGAAGTTGGTGGATAAAGAAAAGAAGTTGGAGTAAAAATGTTAGTAAATTGGGTAGGCAAAATTAGGAAGAGAGAAATGTAAGCAAACATTGTGAGACTGGAAGGAAACTTGGATAGAATAACTGAGGTGATAAATGTGAGACTGAAAGGAAAGGTGATGGGGACAGGACAGTTCCTAATAAAAGTAGAACCAAGGAAATTGATTTAAACGTGAATTTAAGCTGCTTCCTCAGATTGGTGAGGAAATTGATTTATAGAATCACTGACAAAATAGGCATTAGTAGAGCAAGAAGAGTATGTATTGCAGGACTAATTCGAAAAGTTTCTTGTTTCGTCAAATTCCTAATTATTATGAAAAATAGACACAATTGCACAGATGGTGGAGCTGCTGCTTCAGAGCACCAGAGACTCGACCAAATTCAATCCTGACCATGGGTGCTGTCTTTGTGGAGTTTGCACATTCTTCCTGCGACCACACGGGTTTCTTCCTCCGGTTTCTTCCCACATCCCAAACACGTGCGGGTTTGTAAATTAATTGGTCTGTGTAAAATGAGTGAGTGAGAAGGTGGGATAACAAAGAACAAGTGTGAATGATGGTCGAAGTGGATTCAGTGGACCGAAGGGCTTGTTTCCATGTTGTATCATTAAACTAAAAAACATAATAATGTGAAAAGGTATTAATTAGGATTAATTAATCAGATGTGGGTCTTGGCTTCATGTGGAGGTTAAATAAAGATTTGACCATATGTGGGTGTAAGTGAAGATCAAGGCCAAGGAGGGGCAAACATGACAATGACTGTCAAGGGCCAATGTTAGTATTGGCTCTGTATGGTGAATGCAGGTTACAGCGCTGGAGGATTATGGGTCAGTCAGTGAGCAGTCAAAACCGAAGCAGAACGTCACATTAAATAATGGGAGAACAGCGATTTCAACCCATCTCCTTCCACCTATATCTCTTCCGCTGGCTGCACAGTTCACTTGTCTCACCATGTCAGATACCTTTTCTTCTCCTTTTTAACTCTAGCCTTTGTCTACCTATCTATCAATCTTGTGCCCCCCCCCCCACACTTGTATCCACTTACCACTTGATCATAAGATCATTAGATGGGAGCAGAATTAGGCCATTCAGCCTATCAGGTCTACTCCTTCATTCAACCATGGCTGATCTATCTCTTGGATAGAGTTGTGAATCTGTGGAATTCTCTGCTACAGAAGGTCAATGCACTGGATGTATTCAAGAGAGAGTTCGATATATGTCTCCGGCCTAATGGAATCAAGGGAAATGGGGAGGAAGCAGGAACGGGATACTGATTTTGGATGATCACCCATGATCACCGTGCTGGCTCGAAGGGCCGAATGGCCTATTCCTGCACCAATGTTCTATATTTCCTCCTAACCCCATTCTCCTGCCTTCTCCCATTACCCCTGACACCCGTAACGTTGCCCATCCATACCTCCAGAGCTGCCGCCTGACCCGCTGAGTTACTGCAGCACGTTGTGTTTAACATCAATAACAACTCTTGGCAAGGACTGGCACGCAAAGTAGAAGCCACATTACATTTGGGAGGAGAATCAAGAAAGAAATGAGAGCAGGGAAAGATGAAATGTTCACTGCACCAGGAGCTGAGTCTCTTCCTTGCCTTTATTGTCATCGGGCTGTTTTATCATCTCCGTGCGCAGCCACAGCGCCATCATGTGTTGAATGTTGAGCACTGCAAGGACATAGAAGCTGTGAGTTGGCGGTCATAGTGTTAGGCAGCACATGTACGAAGGAACTACAGATGCTGGTTTAATCCGAAGATAGACACAAAATGTTGTAGTCATTCAGCAGGACAGGCAGCATCTCTGGAGAGAAGGAATATCAAGATTCAAGAGAGTTTATTGTCATGTGCTCCTGATAGGACAATGAAATCCTTGCTTTGCTTCAGCACAACAGAACATAGTAGACTTTGACTACAGAACAGATCAGTGTTCATATACCATTATATAAATATATACACACATGAATAAATAAACTGATAAAGCGCAAATAACAGATAATGGGCTAGTAATGTTCAGAGATTTGTCCGAGCCAAGTTTAATAGCCTGATGGCTGTGGGGAAGTAGCCATTCCTGAACCTGGTTGTTGCCGTCTTCAGGCTCCTGTACCTTTTACCTGAAGGTAGCGGGGAGATGAGTGTGTGGCCAGGATGGTGTGGGTCCTTGATGATACTGCCAGCCTTTTCGAGGCAGCGACTGCGATTGATCCCCTCGATGGATGGGAGGTCAGAGCCGATGATGGACTGGGCAGTATTTACTACTTTCTGTAGTCTTTTCCTCTCCAGGGCGCTCAAGTTTCCGAACCAATCCATGATGCAACCGGTCAGCATGCTCTCTACTGTGCACCTGTAGAAGTTTGAGAGAGTCCTCCTTGACAAACTGACTCTCTGTAATCTTCTCATGAAGTAGAGGCACTGATGTGCTTTCTTTATAATAGCATCAGTGTTCTTGGACCAGGAGAGATCTTCAGAGATTTGCACGCCCAGGTATTGGGTCAAGACCAGTAAAATCAAATTAAAAAAAAAAGCCCAGCAGAAAAACCAGCAAAACTCTCAGTCTGAAGAAGTGTCTCAAACCAAAACGCCACACATTCCTTTTCTCCAGAGATGCTGCCTGTCCCGCTGAGTTACTCAGCATTTTGTGTCCAGCTCATGTTGTGCTGTTACCACTACAATTACTCAACCATTTGAATATTGAAACCACGTGATTTTTCTAAATGCCTTATTGCTCTGCAGTTAACATAAACTACCTGAACAACTAAGCTGGAATTTATTCAGCTTCACAATTGCACTTATCTTTGCGTTTTTGGCATGTTAAAGTATTATTTTTGCTGAAGATAGACAAAAAATACTGGAGTAACTCAGCGGGACAGGCAGCATCTCTAGGGAGAAGGAATGGGTGATGTTGCAGTGTTTTGCGAGGTTTGTGTACCTCCTTATCAGTTATCTGTAGTTTATAAAACAACTCTAGCACGAATATCTCATCAGGTGAGTACAGTTTTATCTTTTGTTTCCCTTTCCCTGACTCTCAATCTGAAAAAGGTTCTCAGCCCGAAACATCATCTACTCATTTTCTTGCTCTTTTATATTTGTTACGAAGTCCATACCACGCAGAAACAGGTCCTTTAGCCCACCATGTTCATGTGAAATATTATGCGTATCAATACTCTTATTATTTATCTGCATTTAGGCTAGCCTTCTGTGCATTGGTGATTCCTACTTGTTTAGATGCATCCAAATGCTATGAGAGCACTCGTCTCCACATTGTCTTCTCGGACAGTGCATTTTAGATTACAACCATATTCTGTGTGAGAAATTTGCCCCACAGATTCCCTCTAAACCTTCTCACCTTGTAATGTCGACAAAAATGCCGGAGAAACTCAGCGGGTGAGGCGGCATCTATGGAACGAAGGAAATAGGCAACATTTCGGGTCCAGCCTTCCTCGATCCGAAACGTTGCCTATTTCCTTCGCTCCATCGATGCTGCCTCACCCGCTGAGTTTCTTCAGCATTTTTGTCTACCTTCAATTTTCCAACACCTACAGTTCCTTCTTCAACATCTCACCTTGTACTTATGTCTTCTGCTTTTAGACAACTCCAGAGAAAATAATCCTTAATATCTACCCTATTATCCCCTGCTCTTGTATGCTATGAAAGTAAAACACCAGTCATTAACAGTTTAAAGGGATGACAAACATTTTTCTGAATTCTGGTGTTCATTGATTCTCTGAGAAGTGTTTCCTTTGTAAATTGAATCTTGATGTACCATATTTATTGTGGAGATGTACTGTGGATATCTGTTCTTTATTTCAACGCAGTAAAGAACGCCAAGAATAATAGATTTTCTTGTATGAGTAGCTGACAGATTTGCCCAAGGGAAGAGAATGGAATTCTATAAATTGTGCTCTTGCTTGCGTGCTTGTTGAAATGTTGAATTCTGACATCCATGCCCAATTCCCATTTACGTTATTGAAGCTAGTCCCATTGTGGAACCATAGCTTCAGTATTGAGGTCCATAATTCATACTAGACTAAGTGGGACTCGTTGGTCCTCCAACGCAATATTCCACCACTCACCCATAGCCCCCAACTGCACAGGTGCACCTCATTTCCCCTTATCCCTTGCACTCTCTCCCCTCCTCTTCACCCATCCTCTTTTTTCCCCTCGGCTCCTCCCCTCCCCCGATCACTCCCTCACCTCTCCCTCTCCTTTCCCCTACCCTCAGTCATTCCCTCCCTCCATAAGCATAGGAGTGTGGGGTTGGGGACAGAGCTCGGAGAAAAGATGGGGGAAGAGCCATGGGGGAGAGGGGGGTTTCATGAGGGAGGGGGCAGGAGCCAGCGAGGGGGCCCAGAGGGTAAGGGGCTGGAGCTGCGGGGGCGTTGCGATGGAGGTGCGTTTGTGACTCAAAGCGGGTGCTGGACACTCTCCTCCGCCGGTATCAGATTCGCCACTTTCCGTTTTGCGACATCGCCGGGCTGTTTCTGGTCCCTCCGAATATTGTTGCGGTTGGAGATTTCCACCGGCCTCCCTCAGCTCCAGTGAAGACGCGATGGCGCAGGAAGGGGCGGACCGCCCCGCGGAGTGACAGGAGAAGAGACTAATGTGCGCGGCGCTGACTGGCAGGAGAGGAGATCAATCTGCGCTCATGTGTTTTTTACGATTTTTAAACATCGCTAATTGTTACACTATACCACCGATCGGAACAAAATTTGTTGCACTCGCAGCACAGGAGAACGGTGAGTGAGCTGCCGAAAAATCGTAGTGCTATCATGTACCGTTTTTGCGCAAATAGAAACACCGTGCAAACCTGAAGAGCACAAGATCAGAGCTTTAGTTATTCATCAGCCATAGGAGCACAATTAGGCCATTCAGCCCATCATGTCTACTCTGCGGTTGATCTACATTTTCCTCTCAACCTCATTCTCCTGCCCTCTCACCATAACCTCTAACACCTGTACTAATCACGAATTTGTCATCTGACTTAAAAGTATCCATTGACCTGGCCACCACAGCCGTCTGTGGCAAAGAATTCCACAGATTCACCACCCTTTGACTAAAGAAATTGATCCTCATCTCCTTTCTAAAGGAGCATCCTTTAATTCTGGAGCCATAGCCTCTGGTGCTAGATTATCCCACTAGTGGAATCATCCTCTCCATGTTGGAATGGTACCATTCGGCGCCGCCGGTTCGGCGCCGCCGTTTAGGCACTGCCGTTTTGCCTTTTCGGGGTGTTAGGGTTAGGGTTTTGGTGTGTTAGGGTTTCGGGGTGTTAGGGTTAGGGTTTCGGGGTTTTAGGGTTAGAGTCAGGGTTCTGATGAGTACAGATATTATTAACGGAGGCGCCATAACAGCGGTGCCGAAACGGCAGCACCGAAAAGTACCCGACCCCTCCACGGAGTGTGGGAGGAAACTGGAGCACCCGGAGAAAACCCACGCAGATCACGGAAAAAACGTACAAACTACGTACAGACAGCACCCATAGTCAGGATTGAATCCAGGTCTCTGGCGCTGTGAGGCAGCAACTCTACTGCTGAGCCACCGTACTGCATTAGCATTAGCAATGAACCAGGCAGGGTCATCCTTCTACAATGACCTTGTTTAGCACTAAATGTCTTGGTGTTCTCGTTCATGGAGTTGTACAGCACAGGAACAGCCACATCAGCCCATCGTGTCCATACTGACCATGTTTATTATTGTCACGGGTAGTAAGATACAAAGCCAAGCTTTGTTTTGCATGCTATCCAATCATATCATTAGGTAGAGCAAACGGAAAGATACAGAGAGCAGGACATAGTTCTCAGCATTGCAGCACAACAGTTACATAGAGAAAGGCCAATGAATGTAATGTGGTAGGGGTGAATTGAACATAGTAAGGTAGGAAGAGGAGTAGTCTATTCGGTCCATTGAGCCAGCTCCGCCATTCAATATGATCATGGCTGGTTATCCAAAATCAGTATCCTGTTCCTGCTTTTTCCCCATATCCCTTGATCCTTAAGAGCAAAATCTAACTCTCTCTTGAAAACATCCAGTGAATTGGCCTCCACTCCCTTCTGTGGCAGGGAATTCCACAGATTCACAACTCTCTGGGTGAAAACGATTTTCCTCATCTCAGTCCTAAATGGCCTATCCCTTATTCTTAAACTGTGATCCCCGGTTCTGGACTCCCCCAACATGGGGGGGGCTTTTCCTGTCTAATCCCTTATGAATTGTATATGTTTCTATAACAGTACCCTAGGTGACGGAAGGACTGTTTCTATGGGTTATTCTATGTTTCTATGGGTTATTGATTGGGGACGATCAGCCATGATCACAATGAATGGTGGTGCTGGCTAGAAAGGCTGAATGGCCTCCTCCTGCACCTATTTTCTATGTTTCTAAGACTGATAATAAGGGGGAAGGAGCTGCTCTAGGTGATGGACTGGGCTACATTTATAACTATCTGCAATTTCTTGTGGTATTGGGCCAAGCTATGATGCAACCCGACAGTATGCTTTCTATGATACGCCTGTAGATGTTTGTAAGAGCTTTCTGGGTTAGTTCCATTTGGTCCATTAACCTTCTACTAGCTTTTATGCAGATTTTTAATTGCTGGAAGTTAACTGCTCCAGCTACGAAGATGAAATTTGAACACGTGTCTCCAGATCAGTCGTTGAGAATTCTTCCTGCTTATCCAGTAATGACAACTTGTGCAACTATACTCTGTCGTACTTATTAATAAAATTGCAGGACATTGTTTTTTTAAATTATTATTGGTGACTGATTTGGGGCTACTCCTACAAGTCTTTTGATAAAATAAACTAAAAAAAAAAAAAAGAAATGTTTTTCAGTCTGTATTTCTCTGTGCTTATTTTCCCAAATCCGAACAAAGTCTCAACAAAGGAAGCAAATTATGCATTTTTTTTAAATTGACACTTTAAAATCATCTTTGACTGACTTTTTTGGTGTAAGGAAAGATAATACTGTCACAGCTCAGCTTCCAGTCATGTACGTGGTTATCTGTCAGAACATTTCTTCATGCTTGGTTGCTTCATTTCAAAAGCAATTCAGTTTGATTAGGTGGCAGTTCCGGTGCTCCAGTGACTCTGGCATCTCCAGCCAGTTATTGCAAGCCATGGTCTTAAATTGGCTGAGGCTGCTTCATGGATTGCAGTTAAAACAGCAAGCGTAAAGAAAGCAAAATAGAGGTAATATTAGGTGTATGAAAGAAGAATGAGACTTGGTTTTCATATAAAGATTGCAATTGGAAGGACGACAAAGTTATTTTTCTCATCCCCTTTGAAGGTGAGCTATTAAATTACACGAATATGGTTTCTTTATTCACAGACAGCCACGTTAATTTAATGTGGTATTTAAGCTGGAGTGGAGGCAGTCCCTGACTAAACAGGCCTACTTATTGTTTAGTGGAGGGGAAAACTTTTGCCTTGGTTGTGCAAATACTCCAGAAAACCCGAGTTCACGTAAATCTGGAGAGAAATGCAAAATGGTTCTGTGTTAATGGTGTTTGGTTCTCAATATCCCTGAAGCAGAACCGTTTCTGATGGCAAGAGAAGGCAGGGCAACAGCATTGCAGATGTCAGCTCTTGGGTTGCAGGGCAACACAGAGAATTTTGCTGATTATAACATTTGGGATGAACTTCATCATTATTAAAAACTGATCATTTGATGTAAAAAAGAACAGAAATAGTGACATGGTATTCACAGTGGCTATGATGTGAATCACTTAATATTTTGTAAAGTTACATTACTGTAATTTTTGTAATAGTTGTGTCATTTAGCTGACGAGACTGGAATTTCAATCCAGTTGCAGACTGAAATTCACTTGCAATAAGTGCTTTTTTTTGCACACGTGCCATTCCATGTGGTGATTCCCCAAGAATCAAGTCTTGGTCTTTCTAATTTCTAAATTACCTTTTGGTAAATCATCCAAACAGAGGGTGCCAATTTTCATTTATCTGTTGACAACGCCCATTATGACCGCTAGATCCCACTAATATTTCTAATGAGACATCATTTACCAAATAAAAAGGCATTCCTTCCAAATAGATGTCGGGATTACAGAAGTTATTGCAGCACAGAGTTTCTCTCCTAGAACGTGAATCAGCTTTTCTCCTTGACAATCATCTGCAATTGAAACTGGCAGTGCACAATCTCCATCTGATCATGATCTTTGCACTATAATTTAGGATGATCTTTTTCCACTGTTGTAACATCATCCGACTCTGATCCTGTATCAGTCCATCGGTTACCCAATCCACGTCTTTGTTTGACATTTACTCTTTATGCACTTCTGGCTAGCTTCCCTTGTGTTACTTTCTGTGAATTAGCCATACAAAATTCTGCCATATCCAAACTGGTATTGTGTGGTTTTGTAGCCCAGAACCCGACTAATTGTATTTGCTCCCAGTTGGAAAGTGCCTTGGTTTAAATATTTTTTGTGGAAATATCCCTGTTACCTTTATCTAAACCTAAGCTTCCCCTTGTCGTTATAATCCCCTCAAACTTACACCTTTTGGATATCCTCATTATTCCAGTTCTGTATTCTTGATCATACCTGAATTTAGTTAATCTATCGGTGGTGATGCCATAAGCTACCAAGACCAAGTCATTTGGATAAGTTTATGGATAGGAAGGGCTTAAGAGATCTTATGTACCAAAAGTAGAAAAATGATCTTTACCCAGTATGCTTATTTGGTCAGCAAGGGCAAGGCGGGCCGAAAGGTCTGATTCCATGCTGGATAGCTCTATGACTTGAGTCTAAAACCTCCCATCTCTGCCTCTCTACCTTTTAGATATTCCATTTAAAACAAAATGTTACCCCTCTGACCATGCTTTTGGTTTCCCGTTTCCTTCTTTCCTTGTGGTTTGCCAAGTTTTTGTTTTTATAATGCCCCTACGCATTTTGTTAATGTGAAAAATGCTGTGTAAATAAAAATTGTTATTTAATTATTCAGTTTTGGCTGGGTGATATTGTGCCCTTCAAACCTCGCATCACTGCTACTCCAATCCAAGCTGGTAATGATGTGTGTTATTATATTTTGGAAGATTTTTCAAAGTTTCTTTTTCAATCTAACTTAATTATTTAATGTACGGTGCAGTTAGAATTAATTTTATCAAAATTAAGACAAGGATGCCCTGATTTCCTATCAATCATAGAAACATCAAACATGGCACTAACCTTTTAATCTACCCCACAAGGTCATCATCCTTCCCTAGATTCTAGGTACAGACTCTTGGAGGCAGTGACCTCTGTTGGTTCGGTCATCTATATCATAGATTTGGATGAGAACACACACGCAGGATTAGCAAGTTTAATGGTACAAAAATGGGTAGTTTTGCAGATAGTTAATTGCAGCAGGATCTGGATCGATTGGCCAGGTGGGCTGAGGAATGGTTGATGGAATCAATACAGAGAAATGTGAGATGTTGCATTTTGGGAAGTCGTAATATGGGCAGGAACACAGTTAATGGTAAGGCTCTGAGGTGTGTTGTAGAACAAACGGATCTAGGAGTGCAGGTGCATGGTTCCCTGAAGGTGGAGTTGCAGGCAGATAGGGTGTTCAAAAAGGCTTTTGGCACATTGGCCTTAGTCAGAATAAGATGCTGGGTCGGCCGCATTTAGAGTATTGTGTTCAGTTCTGGGGACCATGTTATAGGAGTGATGTCAATCTGGAAAAGGTACAGAGAAGATTTACGAGGATGTTGCCAGGACTAGAGGGTCTGAGCTATAGTGAGAGGTTGAGTAGGCTGGGTCTCTATTCCTTGGAGCGCTGGAGGATGAGGTGTGATCTTATAGAGATGAATAAAACCATGACAGGAATAGATCGAATAGATGCAGAGTCTCTTGCTCAGTCGGTGAATAGAGATCCAGAGGGCATAGATTTAAGATGAAGGAAAAAAGATTTAATAGGAATCTGAGGGGGTAGCTTTTTCACAGAAAGGGTGGTGGGTGCATCTCAACAGTTGGGATAGTTAGATCAAAGGCACTGTTTCCACTCTCTTATCCTTCTAAAGCCTTTCTGGATTATCTGTTTGAGACAGATAATACAGAAAGGCTTTAGATCCCAGGCTTCCGGAAAATCGGTGGTGGACCTGTATTGAGGCAATTTATAGCAGCCTGTTGCCTGAGGTGCGGGAGGATCCTGGAGGATTTGGAGGCCACTTGCATGGTTGCATGGAAACTCGTGCAAACTCCAAATAGACAGCACTGAAGCTTGCTGGAGCAGTCAGCTCTGCTAACTGGTACAGTTTTACCCTGTGTAAAATTATCTCGGTGCCCTCCATTCATGGAAACCATTATCCACTAAGCATTGAGTTATCTTTTAACTTTCCATTTACTGCTTAGTCCTGATATTTTCCCACTTGCTAGAGTGCCTTCAGATTTTTATGTCAAGGGTAAAAGTAGCCAATTTTGACAAATGCCTAATGATCCCTCTTCATTTAAACGACATTTGGGAAGGTGTTTCGATAGGAAAATGCACACTTCATTGCAAAGAAAAATGTTTATGAAAGAATTTTCCCTTGATGCATCTGACAACAGTTTATATTATTTCTTAAAACAAATGGTTTGTTCAGGGTCAGAAGTGTGAAAAGGTTAATAATAAGATAAAGAATTATTGCTGAAATTGGGCTTTGAGTGTGTATGTGTGTGCATGTGTGCAACTGATCAAATTGTGGCTCATTGTGTAGAAATGATGCACATGCAATTACACCAATTGTCTCTTGTGCATCATAGGAAAGGTTTAGTGGGATCTGGGCTAATATATGAGCTAACTTGGATGAGGATCTTGATTGGCATGGACGAATTGGGCCGAAGGGGGCTGTTTACATGCTGTATCGCTATGTTGTACCAGCCACATATGAATTTGAACTAAATGCTTGGGAGCTACAGATGTTTTAAGAAATGTTGAATGAATGATACTTTATTGTCACGTGACAAGTCACAATTAAATTCTTTGTTTGCAAACCCAAGATATGCAAAGAATCGGCAAATAAAGGGCGGTAACAAAGTTACAAGTATCCCATTTTCTTCAAACCATTTTGAACACATTCCATTTGTGGTTCCCCCTTAGTTCTTGTCTGTTGCCCCCATGCTGGGTCTTCCTTTGTTCTCAGCAGAGGGTCCGACCTCTGGCACCCACGTGGCCCGTCCTCGACTGCTGGCGCCCGTGGCCTTTGCCTGCATTTAACATTGAATCACACACAAATCTGTGAAAACAATGTTTTCTCTGTGCTGGTTGTTTTATGTCTACCCTGCTGCTTTCTCCTGGGAGACCTTTAGTAGGTTTCTCTTCACTTCACGTTCACTCTATTGAACTGTTTCAGTAAGAGAGAAGAAGGGTTTCATCCCGAAACGTTGCCTATTTCCTTCGCTCCATAGATGCTGCTGCACCCACTGAGTTTCTCCAGCACTTTTGTCTACCAACTGTTTCAGTAACTCTGGAAGTCATCTGCAAGTTCTATGTCCAAAATCTGGCACCCTCAGGGCTTGAAGTTGGATTTTGGACAATGTACACATCATCCTTTGAAAATGAGTTTTTCTTTGAACTTAACAGAGGACAAATTAAGTTTCCATTTGTGGTTCTGCCCTTAGGGTTAACTGCTGCATTTTTGACATGATTGCAATAGCAAATAAATCCCAGTAAATCAGACTTGGAAGAGGTTTGGGCTGTGTTGTGAGCCATCAAGGGTCACATGAGTTACACCAGCACTGCTCAATAACAATGTGGCAAAGAGAAAATTAATTGGTCATGACATGGAAGATCAGGATCAATCAGAAATTGTCGTGGTATTTGGGAAATAAATACTAATTTCATTTAATTACATTTTCATAAATAGTATTTCATTGCGTTTTTTCTAAATGCCCAGTTCAAATAGCATTCTGTTCAAGAAATTGCTCTTTCATATCATTTTTGAAAGTGAACATTTGAGCCGGTACTTATTTGAACAATAACAATATGCACATTTGAGGACACTTTTCATCTGTTTTGAACTTGTGTTTTTCTCCCTGACCATTGGATTTAATGAACAACATCGTGCCAAATAGAACAAAGGTTTCCTCGGATAACCCTTTAATGCTTTCATTAAACAGTGTGTCATTCCAATAAATTGGCACAAATGGGCAAAGTCTGGGGTTACAGAATCTACTATGATTTTAGTTTTCAGTCATTTCCCCAACACTTTCTATTATCATTAATGAGCATTTATAACTTAAAATGTTCTGTCCGTATTCCCCAACATGCATGAGTTTCACTCCTAGTCACAGATCATCATTTGTAATTGCTATGTATTGTCACAAGCACCAGAGTTTATAGCAATAACCAATGACAGATTGTTCTAATAGCTAACATGACTTCTCCTTTCAGTATATTGTAGTATAAATTCATTTTTTGTAACTATATTGTGAACTCAGTCGAAGTTTCTCGTTTCTTGGGCCAACTGTTGAAAACAGTGCATGTACAAAAGGAGACTTTATCTTTAATTGGCCCCATGTTCTTCCTTTCCCACCCGATTCCATTATCAATCACCCTTGCTACTTGTACCTATCACATCCAACCTCTGATGCATTCACCACCCGTTCCCACCTCCCCATGTGGCAAAGATAAAATTAATTGGTCATGACATAACCAATCCCTTCCCCATCCACCAATCCAGCCCTCTTCATCTGGATCCACGTGCCAGCTCTTGCCGATCAGCATCACCAATACACAGAAAAGCATTTTTTAAAAATGTAACCATTTATACATTGTGGCCATGACTGGATATTTATTGGTACAAAGTGACCAGATAATGACTGGGAGTTCTGTAATTGGTTGTGGGCTACTTAATGGAAAATGTAAGAGCTTATTATTTCTCATTGAATTTTGGATGTTATTAGCCTTGAACTGTCTTTGCAGCAAAAGAGTACAGTGTCAGGAGAGGACACTGCAGACTACACTGACATTAACATGATCATGGGTGCTCTAACCCCTTCTCTCTACCTGATTCCCATTGACTGGAATCTCTCAATCTGACCTTTTGCCTAAGAATAGCATTCAAGTAACAGTCATTTGTGCACTTGCTGCATCTCAGCCCAGCGAGCATCATTTAAATGTGCTCTGTCTGCTGTTGTATTTTACTCTGAGCCCAGCGTGGATGTGGTGATGTTTGTCAGTCGGCAAGTCTCTGACTTGCAATCAGTCGCTCCAGGGCTTGGTACAGTGCGTGGCTGAATGCCACAGCCTGCATGATTCTGCTTATTATGCATTAACGTAGTAGCTGGGAGTGTGTAAAAGGCTGCAATATTGTGAATTACAATAATTTTACAATGCTGGCTCGAAGGGCCGAAGGGCCGAATGGCCTCCTCCTGAACCTATTTTCTAATATTATGTTCTTTCAAAGACTGATACCAGTATGTTCAACACATTGTAATAATTGTTTATTGTGTGTGAATGGTTTTCTTTGCCAGAAGTTTTGAAAGCATGAACACATCAAAATGAACGTCAACTTTTTAACAAAACATGAATTGTATTTCAGCATTTTGGGGTAATTAATGCTCATGGGTAAGAGAACAATGCTATTAATCTAGAATTGATTTTTTTCCTTTCACCAACAACTGGATTTTCCTATGTCTCATTATTTTTTGCCTCTTTGTGCATTTGTTTACACCTTATTTATTTGTGTTTGAATGTATACTATTTTGTTATCCTGTCTCTCATTCCAAATCTTGCATTTACATGAATGTTGATGTTTATGTATGTGATAACTTGCTCAATTTCAGGGACACAATTTTCTTGGTTTTGGATATTTGTACGAATCCTATGGTTCACATTATCTCAGCTGATGGGGATGGCTAGATGGAGATCTTGTAACACCATCCCAGGAATGAACTGAACGCTGATGTTTGGTTAACACTCGAGGTTAAAGAATGTTATTGTTAATGGAATCTGGCTCAGTGAGCTGCTTGTGGCTGCAGTGAATCCTACATCTCATGCCAGCGCAGCTGGACCTCCACTTCATTTACATCCGTTTCATTGCCAGTCAGTCAGTCGAATGGGCATATGATTCATAGTATCAGCACGGTGGCGCAGCGGTAGAGTTGCTGCCTTACAGCGAATGCAGCGCCAGAGACCCGGATACCGTCTGCACGGAGTTTGTAAGTTCTGCCTGTGATCTGCGTGGATTTTCTCCGATATCTTCAGTTTCCTCTCACACTCCAAAGAGGTACAGGTTTGTAGGTTAATTGGCTTGGTAAATGTATTAATTGTCCCTAGTAGGTAAAGGATAGCGTTAGTGGATTGCTGGTCCAAAAGGGCTTGTTTCTGCGCTGTATTTCTAAACTAAACAGTCAATTTATCTTTCAAATAACCTGTTTAAAGTGGAGGAGGGAACTGCAGATGCTGGTTTACATCGAAGATAGACACAAAATGCTGGAGTAACTCAGTGGGACGGGCAGCATCTCGGGATAGAAGGAATAGTCCCTTCTTCAGACTGAGCGTCAGGGGAGAGGGAGTTACAGAGATAAAGAAGCGTAAGAGATGCTGGTCACGGAAAATGTAGATTAGACAATTGTTAGCAAACAGATACAATGTAATCTGAGGGACAGTCAGACAGGTCGGAGAACTGGGAAGGGGGAGTGATGGAGAGAGAGGGAAAGCAAGGGTTACTTGAAGTTAGAGAAGTCAATGTCCATACGGTTGAGGTGTAAGCTATCCTAGCGAAATATGAGGTGCTGTTCCTCCAAATTGCACTGGGCCTCACTCTGATAATGGAGGATGTCCAGGACAGAAAGGTCAGTGTGGGAATGGGAGGAGGAGTTAGTGTTTAGCAACTGGGAAATCAGGAACTGAGCAGAGGTGTTCAACAAAACGATCGCCGAGCCTGCGCTTGTTCTCGCCGATACATAGGAGTCCACACCTGGAACAACGGAAACAGTAGATGAGGTTGGAGGAGGTGCAAGTGAACCTCTGCCTCACTTGAAAAGACTATCAGAGTCCTTGGATGGAGTTGAAGGAGAGGTAAAGGGACAGGTGTTGCATCTCCTGCGGTTGCAGGGGAAAGTACTGGATGAGTTAACCAGGGAGTTGCGGAGGGAGTGGTCTCTACTAAAGGGGTGGAGATGGGAAGATGTGGTTCGTGGTGGGATCCCGTTGGAGGTGGTGAAAATGTCAGAGGATTATGTGCTGTAGGTGACGGCTGATGGGGTGGAAGGTGAGGAGCACCTTTAGGAAACCCATACGGTCACTGGGAGAACATGTGGACTCCACACAGATAGCACCCAAGGTCAGGGTTGAACCCGTGTCTCAGGCACTGTGAGGCAACAGCTCTACCAGCTGCACCACCTTGGTTAACCTTAGTTGTAAGTGTAAAGATGGGGACTTTGGGAATGACTGGGCTGAGAAACACTGTGGTCCTGGTTGGAATTGGCAGGTTTGAAATATAATCAGAGAGTCAAGTGAATACAGCACAGAAGATATGATTTGTTGTCTTGTATAATCAGTAACAAACAAGTGAGATTCTGACTTTTAAACTAAATACTATGTATACTCAGCATTTTCTATTATACGCCCCACAACAATGGACTTATGATTCTTGGAAATTTGAACATCTTTGGCTCCTTATACAGCTTTGTACACGTGACATCCATTTCCTTGCAATGTTTGTGCTCTTTGTTTTCTTCAGCTGCAGTAAGTTCAATTTCTGGCATTGGCAGTGTTAGAGTTTGTTGCCATTTTAATCTGTGGTGTGGTTCATGAGTTGCTGCCGACAAATTGGGGTTTACAGTTGTCTGGTTAACCCGCTTATGTAATATGGGACTGTTGTGAGATAAACGGCAGCATGATTGTGCCTGGGCAATCGTCATTCATAGGAAGCTGAGTCATACTATTGTTAGGTCTCGCTGAATTACTCTAGCATTTTATGTCTATCATTCTATTATTACCTTTTATTACAGATAGTCACACAGCATGGAAACAGGACCCACGGCCCAATTCGTCCATTGTGTCCAAGATGCCCCATCTAAGTCAGTCCCATTTGCCTGCGCTTTGTCAATATCCCATTTACTCTTTTCAAGTATCTTTTAAATGATGTTACAATAGTTATTATTACTATTATTTGCTTAAGAAGTTATAAAAAAATTTAAATAGACGAATACTTTTGCTTGCAGTGAGATCTCTCTCCCCCTCCCCTCCTCACTCATGAAATGTCTGTCTCATTTTACTGCTGCCAAAAGGCCTGGATTTTCAAGGGAGATGCTTGCAATACTCACTGAAAATCAAACTTCAAAAACTACCACATAACAAAAATAATCACACACGTGGCCATGTCAGCAATTTAAACACATACAGACTTTGTATTTCTCACCATTTTTTCACGACAAATTTTGTAAGTAATTTCCTTTTTATTTTATTTTCCAGCTTTGCTACATGTCCAGTGATCTAAGGTGACGCGAAACCTCCAACCTTAAACCTTTCCTAAATAAACGTTGGGAATGCATTGATAGCCTATTCATGAAAGGTAAGTTTTCATGCGGAGGCAAATTCCTTGTATGTGAATACTTGGCCAATAAACTTATTAATTCATTCGTTCTACATGAAGCCATTGATTTTCTCAAAGCAATAGTGTTTAATATGGTCACTCAAATTTCACTGTACCAATTGGTGCATGTGACAAATGTCAACTTGAATTAATTGTCATATGTACTAAGGACGGAACAATAACATTCTTACTTGATATGATTTCCATGTGAAGATAAACACAAAAGGCTGGAGTAACTCAGTGGGTCAGGCAGCATCTTGAGAAAAGGAATAGGTGACTTTTCGGGTTGAGATCCTTCTTCAGATTTAGACCTTCATTAGTTTGATGAAGGGTCTCGACCCAAAAGTTAGCCTATTCCTTTTCGTGAGATGCGACCTGACCCACTGAGTTACTCCAGCATTTTGTGTTTATCTCCGGTGTAAACCAGCATAGAAACATAGAAAATAGGTGCAGGAGTAGGCCATTCTTCGGCCCTTTGAGCCTGCACCGCCATTCAATACGATCATGGCTGATCATCCAACTCGGTATCCTGTACCTGCCTTCTCTCCATACCCCCTGATCCCTTTAGCCACAAGGGCCACATCTAACTCCCTCTTAAATATAGCCAATGAACTGGCCTCAACTACCTTCTGTGGCAGAGAGTTCCAGAGACTCACCACTCTCTGTGTGAAAAATGTTTTTCTCATCTCGGTCCTAAAGGATTTCCCCTTTATCCTTAAATGGACATCCAATGGAGAATCTGCAGTTCCTTCTTACACATGATTTCCATTTAATGGATACTGTTTTAGAGTAAGCAATATTATTAATATCCGTGTTTATGCTTAATTTGGGATCAAGTAACAAAGGTGAATCGTTGCTGAAAACGATTTTTTCAAGTCAAGAGTGTTTTATTGCCATATGTCCCAGAGAGAACAATGAAATTCTTACTTGCTGCAGCACAACAGAATATGTAAACATAGTACACTGTAAGCAATGTAGTAAACGAGAGAGAAAAAAAAGTTCAGTGTGTATATATAGTCACATACACACATGCATGTATACACGCACACACATACACACACACATATATACACGCACACATACGTGCACACAAAAAACAAACAATAGTAGTGCGATAATAACAATAATACTCTATTGTAGTTCAGAGCTTATTTGAGGTTGTATTTGGATAAAAGCAACTTTAAGCAGTGACAATGAGAAAATCAATTGATGCAAGATGAAACTAAATAACATGCACTGTCACAAAAAAGTATAAACCTAATATCAAATGTTGTAAAATCAAGTGAAGACTAATGGAAATTTAGTCCAGTTAAAATTCAGACAATTTTATTTTTCTTCCACTTTTTATTTTGTCCATCCTCAAGGTAAAAAACTCCCATAGAACACTTCTCTTCAACTCCCCCTCCATTCCCAATCTGACCTTTCTGTCCTGTGCCTCCTCCATTGTCAGAGTGAGGCCCAATGCAAATTGGAGGAACAGCACCTTTCATTTTGCTTGGGTAGTTTACACCCCAGCAGTATGAACATTGACTTCTCTAACTTCAGGTAGCCCTTGCTTTCTCTCTCCATCCCCTCCCCCTTCCCAGTTCTCCCTCTAGTCTTACTGTCTCCGACTACATTCTTTCTCTGCCCTGCCCCCTCCCCTGACATCAGTGTGAAGAAGGGTCAGGACCAGAAACTGCAAATGCAGGTTTATGAAAATAAGACACAAACTGTGTCAATTCCTTCTCTCCATGGATGCTGTCACATCCGCTGAGTTACTCCAGCATATGGTATCTACCTTTTCTAAATTGAAATGTCATCTTGTGCATAAAGTATTAAGTGTTTTTTTTCCCAGTAAAAGAAAGCCAAATCCACCAAGAAGGATTCCAACCCAAAACGTCACCTATCCATGTTCTCTAGAGATGTTGCCTGCCCTGCTGAGTTACTCTAGCAGTTTGTGTCTTTTTTTTGTAAAACTGCATCTGCAGTTCCTTGTGTCTGCCTCTTAGTTTTCTTCAGCTCCAAATTGCAGAAATTTACTCATATTGATTCACGCAGAAAAGTAATAAGGTTTAATGGAGCACTTGAAATGACACAGCAAAGTAACAAATGAACAGACTGCGCAGTAACAGCAAATTTGATATCTCACCAAAACAATTTAAAAACAATAAAACTTGTGAACGATGAAAATTAACAAGTATATGACTTCAGTGGAAAGATATTGTGAAAATGCTACTTTTCTCACAGAAAAGTCCTCGCACCTTGCTGGTGTGGTGTTGCAGTATCTCTGCTTTCAGCCAAAGTCTTCGTTTTTAAAATCACAATGTTGTAGAAGGAAATTCACATTTTTCATCATAAGAAGAGTAGAGTTGTATTAAACACTTGTTGAATGAATCATCTGCCATTTTTGCAGTGACTCGGCGGTAGAGCTGCTGTCTTAGTGTCAGAAACCCTGGTTCGATCCTGACTATGGGTGCTATCTGTACGGAGTTTATACATTCTCCCTCTGACAACGTGAGTTTTCTCCGGATGCTCTGGTTTCATCCCACACTCCCAAGACTTACAGGTTTGTAGGTTAATTGGCTTTGGTAAAATTGTAAATTGTCCCTATGGTGTGGGATAGTGCTCATGTATGGGGTGATCACTGATCGACGTGGGCTAGGTGGGCCGAAGGGCCTGTGTCCACGCGGTATTCTCTAAAGTCTCAAGTTCAACATGATATTCAGTACATTTTATACCTTGTCATTGTTCTTCCAGCACAGGTGCTCAGATACATTTACTGGGCTCCAGGTCTTCTCAATCTGCTGCAATTCATGTCTGACTGGCTTTTCAAAAGCAAAGCAGGAATCTTGTTATAGTTTACTTAGGCGTATAATTGCCAAGATGCAAGTACATTTGTTCGGGGGTTGGAGGTGCTTTTGGGGAAGGATATGGATGAGAGAGATTGCTATTGCCAATATTTATGCTGGATGCTTTCATGCTTTAAAATTATTATATTGTTAACAACTATAATTTCCAATATAAAATAAAATACTGATCCTCCGCAGATTACAAATGTCTGTTTTACACTAACATTTGTGCAATTCTAAGCTTGCAGGATGGATGGGAATCTATTTGTCTGTGACAATAGACAATAGACAATAGGTGCAGGAGTAGGCCATTCAGCCCTTCGAGCCAGCGCCGCCATTCAATATGATCATGGCTGATTATCCCTAATCAGTACCCCGTTCCTGCCTTCTCCCCATATCCCCTGACCGCTATTTTTAAGAGCCCTATCTAGCTCTCTCTTGAAAGCATCCAGAGAACCTGCCTCCACTGAGGCAGATAATTCCACAGACTCACCACTCTCTGTGAGAAAAAGTCTCCATTCTACATGGCCTACTCCTTATTCTTAAACTGTGGCCCCTGGCTCTGGCCTCCCCCAACATCGGGAACATGTGGCTGCAGGCATCTTCTGTTGGGTGGGAGAGGGGTATTTTCACGTGCTTTTTCTCCCCCATTTCCCCTGAGCTGCAACTAACAGGGGCATTGAGCAGAGCTAGGAATGTTGAACAGACTCGCCCCCTCTCTTGCTGAATCATTGAGACTGGCTGGCAGCTGCTCTTCCCACGCCGGCTCGCTTACTGTACCAGCTGTTTCTGCGATCCTCTTCCTCACACCGTTTTTGTTCATTTCCATGTTCTCAGGATCAGGGCCCTGTCATTTTGACTTTAGAGATACAGTGTGGAAACAGGCCCTTTGGCCCACCAAGTCTGCGCCGAGCAGCGATCACCCCGTACGCTAGCACTATCCTACACACTAGGGCCAGTTTACAATTTTATTTCACCAAAGTCAATTACCTACAAACCTGTATGCCTTGGGAGCGTGGGAGGAAACCAGAGCACCTAGAAAAAACCCACAAGGTCACAGGGAGAAAGTACAAATTCCATACAGACAGCACCCGTAGTCAGGATCAAACCCGAGTCTTTGTGCTATAAGGCAGTAGCTCTATTGCTTTGTCACTGTGCTGTAATAACCTATGCCCGTAGACTGGGCACTACAATTTTGATTTTTGTGGATTGCAGCATTTTGAATAGAGATTGTTTTTATGACCTTAAATGACTTTGCCACAACAAAATGCCCCCTTGTGCATCTTAAATATTATGGTTGAACATTGCTGAATCCTATTTATAAATCATAGTATATTTGCCCAAAGTGCTCCACAAATGAATTGTATGGTGTGATTTTATTAGATGTTTTAATGAATTAAATTTTTTGGATCAGGTGCATTCAAATGGTTGGCCAAGAAAAATGAAGTGAAATTAAGATACACTGAACGAACGCTAGTTAGGATCCTGGAGCAAGTGAAGTGAAAATGGGTTTCAATTCTCATTATAGACATCAGTGGACATTTAAAGAGCAACTTACTGCACATCATTAGGGTGAAAAATAACCACAAAATGGATTTTTAAGTTGCATTTTCTGGGCAGGAAATGAATGAGTGCCAAATGATTTTATTTTGTTTTTAATACATAGGCTTACCCTGGAATGACCTCATGGTTTAAGTGGGACTGAAGATGAGTATAAGCAGTGATGAGGTCAACTTTCTGGTTTATAGATATCTGCAGGAGTCTGGTAAGAATGTCAATTATCAAAAGTTGGGTTTGAAAGATTTGAACCATTTCCCCCCAGCGTCAGCGCTTCTGGCTGAGGTGGTTGGGAAAATGGGGATTGTGGAGTGGGAGCTATAAGAGTGGGGGTGGCAGGGCAGAGTAAGGAGTGGGGGTGTGCAGCACATTTCCTGTCAGCGCCATCTAATTACTGTCATGTCCAGCCATGTATGGTCCTGTTTCCACGCCAGTATATTACTTTTCACGTATACTTTTAAAATAGGACAAACAACGCCAGGATCAGCGGTGATTTCATAATTACCTTATTTCACTGGTCATGTTTGCCCACACTGCCGTCCCCATTTGGTATATTTCACTGCTTAAAATTATATGTAGATGCTGTTTCTAATTAATGCCACAGCAGTTGGAGAATGAGGCTTTGGGACCTGGGGACAGCAAGAAGTGTGCAGTTGTGTAACAATTGTATGAGGAGAGTAGTATTAGGCAAAATTTGATGGGGAAACACGTGTGAAGCTCAGTAAAATGCCACTGATTGAGGATTGTAAAGGTTTTGTTACACCCACTTTGCACAAACAGATTTTGCCAATTTCAATGATTCATTAAGAAATCATTATTTGCTAAACTATTTGTCCAGAGGAAAGCTCTCAGAATGCGATCTACTTTATTCGTTCAATCTAATTACAAAAAGGTTTTGAAATATCATGTGATTAATGGACACAACTTTCCTTCCTTAATGTGCAATTTGCATTTTAGGGAATTCTACAAGAACTCAAATTCATTTGGACCATCTCTGACACCTCCCTCCCCTTTCTTGGTCACACCGTCTCCATCACAGGAGATAGACTATCGACTGACGTCTATTCCAAACCCGCTGACTCCCACAACTATCTCAACAACACTTCTTCCCACCCTACTTCCTTCAAAGACTCTATCCCCAACTCCCAGTTCCTCTGTCTACACTGCATCTGCGCCCAAGATGAGGTCTTCTATACCAGGACATCTGAGATGTCCTCATTCTTTAGGAAATGGGGGTTCTCTCTTCCATCCTAGATGAGGCTCTCACACGTGTCTTCCCCACAGCTCTGATTTTGCTCCCCCCCCCCCCGCGTCACAATAGGAACTGTTCCCCTCGTCCTTATCTTTCACCCCATCAGCTGTCGCATTCAACACATAATTCTCTGACATTTTTGCCACGTTCAACGGGATCCCACCATGTCACATCTTCCCAACTCCACCCATTCTCGCCTTCGGCAGAGACCGTTCCCTCTGCAACCCCCTGGTAAACTCATCCCTTCCCATCCAGACCATCCCATCCCTAGGTACCTTCCCCTGCAAATGCAGGAGATGCAACACCTATACCTCCTTCCTTAACTCTGTCCAGGGACCCCAATAGCCCTTTCAGGTTAGGTAGAGGATCACTTGCACCTACTCCAACCTCATCCATTGTATCCGTCGTTCAAGATGTGGACTCTTTTATATATCGGCGAGACCAAATGTAGATTGGCGATCATTTCGCTGAACACCTTTGCTCAGCCCGCCTGGACCTACCTGATCTCCCAGTTGCCAAACACTTTATTTGCCCCTCCCATTCCCACACTGACCTTTCTGTCCTAGGCCTCCTCCATTGTCAGAGTGATTCTAAACGCAAGTTGGAGGAACAGCATCTCATATTTCGCTTGGGCAGCTTACAACCCAGTGGTATGAATATTGATTTCTCTAACTTCAAGTAATCCCTGCATTCCTTCTCTCTCCATCCCTCCCCCACCCAAGTCACACCAACTTCTCGTTCTCACCTAGCAAACAGCCAACAATGGCCCGTTTCCTTTATCATCGTTACTTTTTTGCTTATCTTTCATTCATTTGTTCTATATCTCCCTACATCACTGCCTATATCTCTCGTTTCCCTATCCCCTGACTAGTCTGAAGAAGGGTCTCGACCCAAAACATCACCCATTCCTTCTCTCCAGAAATGCTGCCTGTCCCGCTGAGTAACTCCAGCATTTTGTGTCTATCTTCTACAAACTGCACGCTCAGCATGCACATGTTGGAAATTCCAGTCCACAGATATGGTTATTATTTTTTAACCAGAACCTAGTTTTTGAAATAGACCAAGATGTTGAGGTTAAGGCTTTAAAATAAGTTATTCACTATCTCATTGCCTACATTTCATTAGGATTTTTGTGGGAATGGGGAATTAGGAAAAAGCTAGTATTATTTTTCAATTGGACAGATAACTGATTTAAAAAAATTAAAAAAAAAAAAAAAATTGTAATATTTTCACTTTTTTCCTCAATTATAATTGGTAGGCATAACAGCAGTTAACATTAACGGAAGGAGGTGTGCTCAAGATTGTGTAGTACATCGTGAGGTCTCAGATCTGAAGTTGTCTAACTTCATGATGAAAGTTGAAGTTACCTGATATCCGGAGTTGTCTAACTTCTGGTTTATTTATCCTCATTCTTTTTATGTTCTTTATGTCAAGGAAGTGTGTTTTCTTAGTGACCTACTTTCTGTAAGCCTATTTGCAGATGTTTGTATGTTTAAGGTATTAAAATGCTTCCCCCCCCCCCCCCCCCCCCCCCCTTCTGTTTTATCAAAGGTTTTTCCCATTCAGCATTCACATTTGGTATAGAGAGTCACATCAGCCAGTCTAATATTAACGGAGCTCTGGTGCCACCAGCAGCTCTCATCTCCATCATACAGAAAGGTTTGCAATATGTGGAAGCAGAAGTCAGTATCAACGAGGTTAGTATCTTGCATACTTCAGAGAACATTACTGGGGTTAAAGTCTGCATAGGTTGTAAATCCGGGCATACCTTAATGTAATTGTTATTTCTGAATATATTTTATTCTTTCTGAACATGTTCATGCAAATTAACATAATTTATCTCATAGATATATTTTGGCTTAAACTTTGCATAAACGTGAAATTAAATGTAACTGACTTGGAGCATAACAAATGAAAAAGATGCACTGGTATAGATAAGACTTCTAGATGTGTGCGTGTGTGTGTGTGTGTGTGTGTGTGTAAGTGCTGTTGGAAATAGACAATATAAATCTTATTTATGGGGGGTGGGGGGCGTTAGTTAACTGTTTTGGATTATCTTTCCATAATTAAAGAAATGGGTGTTGTTACTCGATCCAACTAGATTTTGTGACAAATTCTGTTCACTCTTTATGTTGTACCTACTGATCTACACCAGGAATATGGTTTTGTGCAGGTAGATAAGAGATGGTCTTGTCATCATGATATTTTGGGCCGAATGACCTGTTCTATGTTCTATTATGGCATCAATATTTAACCCAAAACTTCAGCTTGATTCAAGAAAGCAATTGGTTTTTGCCCAAATACCTTGATTTTATTTATTTTGTTACCTCAAAACTCCATTAGCAGCTTTTTTTCTCATTTATTTTGAATAGTTTAAATTTTTTTATCATCATGGTAAATGTTAGGTTTTAGGGGAAAAATGAAAGTCAATGTTAATTAAGATTTTTCTGTCCAAATGTTCAGAGCTGAAGGTAAGTACATCACTATAACTCTTGACTGGAACAATGAGACCTAACTGGTTAATTTAATAGACCAAAATATCTCAAAACATCTAATTGAAACATACTCAAACAAAAAATAGAAGATATACATTAGGAAATACTAGTGCAAATAAAGCTGAAACTGCCAAAGAAGGTTTAAGGGGCATCTTAAAGGAAGGAGAAATTGAAAGGTTTTAATTTGGGTTTGCATAAGAGCCAATAACATGAAATGATGGTGTCAGCAGTGTACTTAATAGCAGTAGGATCATCAACATCTATTTGTAACCAAAATATCTGATTTCTGTTTTAAAGCAGAATTGCTGAAATGTAATTTTTAATGTTAAGCAAATACAACAATGTCATTATTCTGAGCCATAGCTTTCTGCTCTAGGATGGCACACTATTTGATGGGAGGCCAATTGAGTCCCTTTCTTTAATTGATGCTGTTATGCCTGATGTGGTGCAGACAAGGCAGCAAGCTTACAGGGACAAATTGCAGCAGCAACAGGCAGCTGCTGCAGCTGCTGCCGCTGCCGCCGCCACTGCTGCGGTCAATCAACAGGGAGCAACGAAGAATGGGGAGAACACCGCAAACGGAGAAGAAAATGGAGGGCACACGGTTACAAGTAAGTATAAATAGGAATAAAATCACGCTCCATGCAATACCATAATTGAATCTTTATGAGATGTCTTGGAATTGAATGTAAATAAAGAGTACACTTTGAAAGTTTAGTGTAGTGAACGTTACAGCATGGAGACAGGCCCTTGGTCCCACGTTGACCGTTGATCACCTGTTCACACTAGTTCTATGTTATTCCACTTCTGCACCCTCTCCCAACACACTTGGGGCAATTTACAAGTAACCTACAAAGCAGCATGTCTTGGGAATATGGGAGGAAACTGGAGCACCCAGTGGAAACCCACATGATTACTGTTCAATGCACAAGGGTAATGTTTGAAGCTTGAGGCAGCTCAAAAGCAAACTGGCATTTTGTATCCAAAACCTGACTACTGCTGTTCCTGCAGGGTGGCATGACATGAACATTTCCATATATTTTTACAGGTTTTGCATTGAGATTGTGCTAACTCCACACTGATGACATCTTAGTTCAGGATCAAAGCTGAATTGATGAGATTGCGAGGCAGTAGCACCATCATCTGCACTACTTTGCTCTCTCTTTTCACTGTCTTGCTTATCAGGAATCTACCTCAAAAAGCCTCAGCTTTCACCAGTGTTTGAAGAAGAGATTCATGAGATTGTCTCATTGTGCATTAAATGAGTGGCTTCTTTGTTGAGATAGTGATCTCTAATTCTAGGAAGTTGCAGACGCAGGTACAATGGTGACATTTAAAAGAAGCGTAGACAGATACCTAAATAGGAAATGATTAGAGGGATATCAACCAAACGTAGGCAGACGTGACTAGCTCAGTAGAAAAATCTGGTCAGCATGGCTGAGGGGCTGAAGGTGGTTTCCAACTCTAGATTTGTTCCTAAGAAGAAATATCCTCTTGACTTCCCCCCCCCTAGTCAATACACCTTGGGACCTTTTGCATGAGTACATTATGTGTGGGTTTCATTGCTAATAAATTGGCATGTATTAATTCAGATACTTCTATTAGAATATTTTTAAGTACAGTAAACCCTTGTTACCGTGGACTATTGTGGGAGTGGGGGGTGGGGAAGGGAATGTTGTCTGTCATTGCCGATTATCGTCTAGAACTGAGTATAGTTTTGACCCCCTATTGCCATCACTGCCTGGGTGCCGGGTCGGAATCCAAGAGCCCAGCACATACCTTGTCCAGCGCAGGTGGGGAACAGCGATGACCACTGCCTCTGCTGCCGATTCAGAGATTGACAGCAAAATGGGAGGTTGGGCACGGCACGCAATGTGGAAACCCTGTCCTGCTCCAAGTGACGTTCCCACCATCAACTGCCCGTCTGGAGTTCAGGGTGAAAGGACCTTAACCTTAAGCGTTAACTCTGCTTCTCCTGCCAAAGACATTAAGCTGCTGGGTGTACATAGTTCTTAACAGCCAAAAATATATCTTTGTTAATGCAAGCTAAAAATACTGTTTGTTTAACAGAGTTAAGTGACGATCGATGCAATTGTTTGTCAATTTCAATGCCAAGTCAATTTCAATGCATTGTCAATTTTAATAGCCTCCACAGTGTAACTAGCAACCTGTGTTATATAGATAATTAAAACCCTTTTGAAGAGGTCTGTAATAAAGAGGGTTTACTGTATTTAAACTTTTTGACTGAATTTTTGGAGCTTTGGAATGCAGCCACTGTTTTAACAAAACCGAGGTTCCCATTAGTTCAATTAGTTACCATATCATACATTGAGCAATGTGTGCCAAAGATATTCTTCCTAAATTTTTTTTTGCATCAACTTTCTGTCCATTTCTTTGTTTAGTAGTAACTTAACATTTGTAAATTATTTATTTTTTTAAAACAAACAGATAACCATGCAGATATGATGGAAGTTGATGTAGACGTGGATATTCCATCCAATAAAGCGATGGTATTACGTGGCCATGAGTCAGAAGTTTTCATTTGTGCTTGGAATCCAGTCAGCGACCTCTTGGCGTCTGGGTAAGCTGTTTCTGCCAATAGCAACCACAATATAAAATACTATCCGGTAAAATCATTTGGCCAATTCAAAAAAAATTGATGCAGTTTGATTAAATAAGCTGACTGATCTATTGTCAGCCATCTTAACGTGCATATTTAGATAAAATACTTATTAACTGTATTATTGAAAAATAATTATTTGTATTATTGAAAAATAATTATTCATTGAACTTACCCAAAACAGGAAGTATTCAGCAGAGATTTGTGACCTAAGTTTTAAAATTCATTTGTAACTTTAATCCTTCAGGTCAGGAGATTCAACAGCACGTATTTGGAACCTTAGCGAAAACAGTAGTGGTGGTCCCACTCAGCTGGTACTCAGACATTGCATAAGGGAAGGCGGTCAAGATGTGCCAAGCAACAAAGATGTCACGTCGTTAGACTGGAATGTAAGTAATGAATCTATCAAAATCGGTACTAAATGCAATGTGTACAAGATTTGACAATTGCTAACATTTTAGTTATATTTAATTTGATCCTTGGAAATATATACAAATGCTCATTGCAACATGTGTGCACATTAGTTTCTGTAATACATAATCCAGGTCTTTATCACAAAGAGCAATATGGACTTCAGTCTGGAATTTGCCAAGGTCCCACTTGGAGGGTTAAGGTCCATTGGATTCAAGGCCTGCTTGCTAATTGAATCTAAAATCAGCTTGGTGATTGGAGACAGAGTAGAGGGTAGCGGTGGAAAGATGCCATTCCTTAAGTCTTGACCGGTGGTGTACTGCAGGGATCGGTGCTGGGGTCCTCGTTTGGGATGTATATCACCAACATGGATTGAATGTAGGCAGAACGAGTAGTAAGTTTACCAATGACACAAATATCATGTTGTGACTGTCTATGACACAGCAGGATGTAGATCAGATATAAAGTTGGCACAGCATTAATAAATAAAATTTGATCCTGACAATGCACGATGATGTATCTTGGGAAGACAAATAAGGCTAAGATGCTCGGGTGCTAAGAATGTAGATGAAGTGGCGAATGACCTGCTTATCTTGGTAGAGAGAGACATAGTATAAAAGTTGGGATGTCATGTTGCAGCTTTACAAAACGCTGGCTGGAGTTCACTTGGAGTAACGTGTGCAGCTTTGATCACTATAGCAAGCATATAGATTATGTGTTGGTCTTGCGAACACCAACTTGTAAAATTGACGAAGGATTGAATTGAACATATCACAGTTAATTGTAGCTCAGCTGCTTGCTGCATGTGTACACATTTCCTAGTTTTGTTGATTGCAATTCTTGTTGATCTCCATTGCCATAGAGTGAAGGCACACTTCTGGCCACAGGCTCGTATGATGGATTTGCGAGAATATGGACAAAAGATGGTGAGTAAACTGCATTTACTTGTTCAAGATTCATTTGATCCAATTCCTGTCCCTCTTCCCTCCCTCCCTTGCGTTACCATCTACTGATGTCTGAGATGTTCATATTGGTGAGTGTCAAATGAGAGGGAGACTATTGAATCTGTGCCGCCTCTTGGAGCATTCCGGGCCTTCACATCCCCATTTGTTTCCCTCTCAGGGTTGTCTAGTAAGGGAAGACATTAACATATTGTGAGCTGATTCATGGAAAAGGTACAAAAGCAGTCCAAATACTTGCAATATTGTTGTTGTTTTCATGTTCAGTGTGGAACCACTTTCTCATTAAGACTTGCTGCAATTCTATCTTTGACTATCGGGTTATACTATGTAAAAGCCCATGACCCATGCGAGTTTTATCCCATCTGCCATCATTGACCATTTAATCTGGATTGGTAATTACTTCATACTTTGACTAGAGTATGTGGTTATCCAGTTTTCATTGGGTTTAGGTTTATCATTGTCGCATATACTGCGGTACAGTGAAAAGCTGTATTATTGTTGCATGTACTGAGGTCAAAACCAGACAATACTATACATGGGTCTAATCAAGCAAAATACAAGTACAAATGCAGAATATAATTTTCCAACATTTTAACATAACAGTTCCAGAGAAACAGTCCAATTTTCCCACTGAGGAAGGTTGGAAAATTGGGACTGCACCCTGGCTTATGGAAGGATCGGTCAGAAGTCTGATAACCCAAGGGGAAGAAGCCGTTCTTGACTCTGGTGGCCATTTCTTTCAAGCTTCTGGAGACAAAAGACTTGGCTTCTTTCTCTTAACTTTAGGAAAAGTGGCAGGTGATGGTGTTCCCATTTGTCTGTTCCCCATGTCCTTTGGGATCTTGCACTGTTTAAGAAGGGCTATCAAAAAAAACTTTGCGTTGTCTATACAGAGCATCTTGTATATTGTACGGTCAAGGGGGCACTGATGTTGGAGCGAGTGCCTGTTAACCTTTTGTGTTGGACTCCTTGCCTGGACGGCGTCGAGCTGCACAAATATTGTTGCGCTGCATACGTCTAGATTATATTTCACCATGTGCTCTCTTGTGCATTAGAGATGATGTAAGGGATGTGGGGAGCCATTAGCTATCCACAAAATGCTCTGCTGGCCAACAATAACTCGGAGAGTTTTGAAGGTGTACATTTGGAAAGAGATGAGGAGGAATTTCTTTAGTCAGAGGGTGGTGAATCTGTGGAATTCTTTGCCACAGTAGGCTATGGAGGCAAAGTCAGTGGATATATTTAAGGCAGAGATAAATAGATTCTTGATTAGTATGGGTGCCAGAGGTTTATGGGAAAGCGGGAGCAGGCACGGGAATCGCTATCAAAATATGGGGGGGGACAGCAGGCACACAATTTCTTGGCGGCAGAGCACGCATCCGCACACTCGCGCACACACACGCGAGGCTTCGGAGGCTCAATCCAGTGCTAAATGCAGCTCAACTCTGCCTGTTTCGCCGGGTTAACCTACAGCCCTGCCTGGACTGATGGGACACCAGCCTGGAGTCGTGGAGCTAGCACTGCGCTGGCTGTAAACTTGGGCCATATTTCCCGTAGGTCCAGGCAGGGCTGTAGGTTAACCTGGCGGGACAGGCAGAGTTCAGCTGGGTTTAGCGCTGCTTCTCTGCGCTGGCTGTGGGCCTGGGGGCACAGCTCCCGTCTGACTCCCGACGTCTCTGCCGCCCCCGGGGGGGCACTCGGGTGGGGACGGGGATGGTTCAGTGGCGGTTCGGCAGCGATTGCAGCGCCGGTGAGCCGGGATCAATCCTGGCTGCGGATGAGGCACAGGTCTGTGTCCAGGGCTGCCGAGAGTGTTTTGGCAGGTCTCCCTCCTCCAATCACCGCGTTCTATCCTCAGTCTCTCCCCCCCCCCCCCCCCCCCCCCCCCCCCCCCCACTTCCGCCTCTAACCGACACCTCCCTCCTCCAATCATCGCATTGAATGACCATGTCCCGCCCCCATTGCCTGTTGATTGACGTCTCTCTCGTCCAATCTGCGCCCTCGTTCAGCGGTCCCACCTCCACAGTCTCGGGGAAAGCGGCAATTTCACTGGGTTTTAAAATCTGGATTACAAAAAAAATTGGGGGGAATCGTCCCCCACCTCTCAATTTCTGATGTGTAGTAAATTATGTGCCACGCCTGAATGCTATCAATATATTTTTGCATGAGCTGTATGTACTGCTATACTGTAAATGGTAACGAACATTGTGTAATCATTGGTCTGCTTCCATTCTTATTAATAACTTTTTCTTTTTTTTCAAGGTAATCTTGCTAGTACCTTAGGCCAACATAAAGGACCTATATTTGCATTAAAATGGAACAAGAAAGGAAATTTTATCCTTAGTGCGGGAGTGGACAAGGTAAGATTCTAAAGCATGTTCATGACTTAAGTGCAAGTGGATGTGGAGAGGATGTTTCCACTAGTGGTAGTGTCTATGACCCGCGGAGGACAGCCTCCAATTAAAAGGATATTCCTTTATAATGGGATGAGCAGGAATTTATTCAGCCAGAGGATGATGAAACTGGAATCCGTTGCCACAGACAGCTGTGGAGGCCGAGTCATTGGGTATCTTTAACGTGGAGATGGGTAACTTCTTGATTAGTAAGGGTGTCAAAGGATATGGGAGAAGGCAGAAGAACGGGGTTGAGAGGGAAAAGTATATCAGCCACGATGGAATGGAGGAGCAGACTTGATGGGTCAAATGAGCTAATTCTGCTATGTCTTATGATACGTCATTTCAAGTGCATATTTAGAGATACATGATGTTCGGGGTATTAATACGGATACACAACTTCTGAGGCCCAGATGTTTCTTACTGGTCTTCACAAGAGCATTGGATATGCCTGAATGGACTGGGTAAACTGCTGATATCATTGGCCTGCAAGTGCAGATCACTGTTGCACTGCTGAATTAAGCTGTTTAATTTTATGTCAGTTAACTCCAGTAACAATTGTGCCACTAACTTGTCTGTCACTGGGCTAAATTTAGAAAACACACCTGCAAATTGACATAATTTAGGCCTACATGGTGAATGTATGCACACTATGTTTGGTGAAACAAAAGGTGTAAGATCTCACGTGATCAGTGGCTTGAAACAGAAACTCGCACGAATGATGGTGGTTTATTTGAGGTGAGGAAATGAACGGTGGCGTAGCAGTAGCGTTGCTGCCTCACAGCACCAGAGACCTGAGTTTGATCCTGACTATGGGTGCTGTCTGTACGGAATTTGTACGTTCACCCTGTGACCTGCGTGGGTTTTCTCCGGGTGCTCCGGTTTCCTCCCTCACTCCAAAGACGTAAAAAGTGTAAATTGTCCCTTTTGCTGATCAGCACAGACTCGGTGGGCCGACAGGCCTGTTTCCGTGCAGCATCTCTAAACTAAACTAAACAAATAAAAATCAAAACAAATTCACATTGAGCACACAGGAGGGTGGGGGATTTTTCAAGCCTTAAATATTTTTCTCATGGCATTTTCTATCTGAGCCGTAATGAACAAGCAGCATAAAATTAACTAACTTAATTTTGTATTTTTCCAATAAAGGTTGGAGGTTGTAGCTGGCCATAACTCCACTAATTTTGGGTTCTGGCAAAAAATAACTTTATATTTGAAGCTTCAGATTCCACAGGCACTAGAACAATATGAATATTGTTTCAATTTATAGTTATGAAAAGGTGGCATTTTCATGAACTAATCTTGAATATCAAAAATAATTCAGTGTAAAATGGACACAAATGTATTTGGCTGAGTTCAATTTGGAGAGGAGTCAAGATGAGAAAACAAGAGGATTTTGTTTTAAAGTGGAAATAAACAATGCCAATTTTGAAATATTCTTTGTAAATTGCTAAATTTCATAAAATAGTAGATACAATAAATTCCATGATGAAGAGTTTGTAACTAACTCAGTCTGCTGTTGTGCCTTGAGGGCTTAAAAGATTAATTTAAAAGATGAACACTGAATCTGAAGGTGAACCAGTCATTAATAAACTAAAATTTGTGCCTTATGCTGGTGACTTGATAAATGTGATTTTACAATAAAATGTACTCAAATGCCCTTAAAAGTGATTTGGATTCACACTGGCCCTCTCAATAAGAAAAAGTCCCAAACATCTCTGGACTAATACTTGAATTCTGATGTTTACAGACAACAATTATTTGGGATGCTCATACTGGAGAGGCCAAACAGCAGTTTCCTTTTCACTCTGGTAAGCACAGAATATTTGTCATAGCTACTTAATCCTTTGCCCTCGATGAGTGGTTTCATTTCTAGCTGTTTAATGGAGTGCTAGGGATGATTATTACCTTTTGTTGATGACAACAATCCAATGAAGACAAATTGAAGGACTAAATAACCAACATTGCACATGGTCTCAAGTTACATACTTTGTCTTTCAAAAAAAGTCTATGAAGTCTATGAAGTCCCTGGACTTTATATCTAATGGTTACATGACTAGGAGCAATTATGATTTTTGGAACTTTAAGAGGTTAAAAAGTCAGTGAATTATTCTGTAATTGAAAATTCAGACGCGCAAAGACCAAAACAGAGTAGGTCAATTTATACAGGCATTTGGCAGGTTAATTAAGGCATCACATGTCGGGGCTGTAAGTGGCCGGGGAGGGGGTCGCTGCAAGCCGGGGTGGTGTTGGCAGGTCTGCCCGTTATAACCGAAACCCGTCATAAAGCGGTCCGTTATAACAGAGGTTTACTGTATGTAAAATTTTGAGATGCACGGACAGGGTAGATAGCCAGTGGCCTTTTCCGAGGCAAGAAATATCACATTCTGGAAGACATAGATTTAAGGTGAGATGGGAAAAGTTTAAAAGAGATTTACATTATACAGATGGTGGGAGTCTGAAACACGCTACCAATAGAAGTAATGGAAGCAGATACGATAGAAATGTTTGAGAGGAATTTAGACAGACATGATCAGGCAGGAAATTGAGAGATATTGACCATGTGTAGGCACACGGGTCTTTCAAATTGGCACTAACACAAGGGCCAAAGGTCTTGATGTGTTATGTTCTAAAATGCAGAGGAGTTGGCCCCTAATCAAAACTATTATTATAGTAGATTTGTGTGAATTTCTACAGCAGTTATTGCAGACTGTTGGTACATTAGTTTGATATAAATTAGTTTGATTATTTCCCAGCCCATATTTGACCTGGTTGTTAATTTTAATTTTGCCGTTACATTGTAACAGTTGCAATATAGATGTGTATCCAGAAGCATTGGTTAATTACTGTCCGGAATGGGAGAGTTTCACTTATTGATCATCGCTTTCCCAGCAAGATGAGGGTAAATGGTGTGGTGGTGATCAATTCTGCCCAAGAGGTTTGGTAATGAATGTTGGACTCAGCTAAAGTAATGGGGAATGTAACGTGGTTTTTCATCAGTGTGTGAGCTAGACGTGAGGCTGTTCTTGGAAGCAGAACTAGCGGATGTATCTTTTAATTTTTAACTAATCCTGATTTATCAAGAATTATTGCAATCAAGTTATTTGATAGAGTATGTACAAATCTTAATGAATGAAATATTCATTTCACTGCATGTAATGTGCATGTATTGAGTAAAATTGACTTTGATTTTGACTTTAAGTAGAATCTTACGGTATTTTTTAATGTTAAGCTATTTGGATTGTATTTCACATTTTAACAATGTAGAATTGTTTATGAACAATACTTTCATATCTCACGAGAGAATTTCCAACTAGTTTTCAAAGGTCTTTAATGTGCTTGAAATTTGTGCTTGCATTTCTGCAATCGACTGTCCGAATGTTTATATCATTTTATAATCTGAATATTTTTCTTGATAATTCTTCCTTTAGGTTGTTTGGAGGGACAGGTGGAATAGCTGTGTAATTGAGAGACCTTGATTTGGGAGAACCAGTTGGCTGAAAAGTTTTTCTGCCCAGCTGTTTTCTCTCTTACCAAATACCCTGAATATTTTTCCTTTTATAATTTGAAAGCAGATTTTTTTAAATTTTGTTTAAAGGTTCTAGGATTGGGCCAAATATTATTTCCATTAACGCTGCTCTCTGTACTGTTTACCAATATGTTTCTCTTCTCTACTTTGCGTTTTCAGCCCCAGCACTAGATGTTGACTGGCAGAACAACAACACATTTGCTTCTTGCAGCACAGACATGTGCATCCACGCCTGTAAACTAGGTGCAGATAGGCCCATCAAGACATTCCAGGGACACACGGTAATGACTGTCTACAATAAGACAGCCTCTATTTTTGTAGCAGTTCTTTCTCTGATAGCACCAAATTAATAAAGTGATAATGATTAATTAGGTTGGGTAATTCTAGGTTAATCTCTAACCTATTCATTGACGGTTGGTGGAAAAGAAGGTGGAAATGTATTCAATAGTTAACATTATGCCATGATCTCTGTAAGACCAGATGACCTCAAACTGCAGTTTACACCCCAGCGGTATGAACATTGACTTCTCCAATTTCAGGTAGTCCTTGCTTTCTCCCTCCTCCCCCTCCCCTTCCCAGCTCTCCTCCTCCTCCCCCTTCCCAGCTCTGCCACAAACCTACTGTCTCCGCCTCTTCCTTTTTTTTTTTTCCCCCCCCCCCCCCCACCCCGCCCGACATCAATCTGAAGAAGGGTCTCGATCCGAAACGTCGCCTATTCCTTCTCTCCATAGATGCTGCCTCACCCGCTGAGTTTCTCCAGCAAACCGTATCAGGTTCCTTTTTCCAAATATGAACATTTGTAACTCAAATTATTTATTTTCACCTTATTTAACTACTACAATTCACTTCTAACAACATGGAATTATGTACAGATAGAAGCATGTCATTTGGCCAATAACGTCTGTACCACCCTTGGTGGAATGGTCCCGTCAGACCTATATCCTCAGTCTGCCCTTAGAGCCAAGCTAAATATTTCTTGTCAATTATGTGTTCAATTTTATTTCAAAGTCCGGTTGAATGCTGTTTCTTCTGTCCACGCATGATGTCCAAATCATGACTAGAGTGTTTTATCCTGCACTCCCTGCATGAAATTGTTTCATCCAAAACTTTAAATATGTGACCCCAGTCTTGAACTATGTGCTAATATGAATGACAACCTTTCATTCGCTTTTTCTATACCAGCCATGACCTTACTAAATATAAATTCTTTACTCCTTTGATATTTGCTTGTTCATACAATTTATATACCGTATTTCCCAGCAATGAAGATGCAATTTTTTACCCTAAAATAAGGCCCAAAAATGTGTTCCTTCCGCAACGTATGGGGAGTCTGGCCCGGGTCAGCATGCTGGGCCGTCAAGGGTGAAGTTGCAGGGAGGGCAAAGCGTTGAGAAGGAGGGGGTCGGGGATCGGGGATCATGCCAGCAACTCACTCAGTAGCTCGGGTGGCTGTGAGCAGCCGCCGGGACTGGACAGCGGAACTGCAGCTAGACCCCGGGGCTCGCAGGACCCCGGGGCTCGCAGGCGACCTGGAAACTGTAGTTATTAGTATGTATTACTAATTTATGTATTATTTGTATGTATTATTACTAATTATTAATTTAGTTAGTATGTATTATTACCCCCATTTATTAACTATGGCGATAGATGTGGCCCACCATCTGCTCACAAACATGGGTCCTGGTCCCAATGCAAAATAGGTTGCCGGCCCCTGGACTAAACCAAACCCTTGATCCTGTCCCGCTAGCCTTTTTAAAAAAAATTTAGCGACTCAAAATGGGGGTGTGTCTTCGACGCAGGTGCGGCTTCGTTGCCGGGAAATACGGTAATTAATGTTTTTTTTAAATATAACTTCCAGATATTGATCCCGGCCTTTTTTTATGAAAAAGAATTGCAAACGATGCTGGTTCTTCAAATTAAAAGGATTTTGTTTTATCATCTGCTTTATTGATTTTTTCATTTAGCTAAGATTTTACCAGGATATTAGTATCCTTGTCCATTTACCTGGACACTAACACATTAATATTGTACGTTTAGTGAGCAAAAGAAAAAAATAATTTATCAACGTCGTCTATTTTCTATTGACCTTCCGCTAATATGGGCAAACAAATTAATTTAACGCTCTTTATCTTGCTGTCAACATAAAGGGAGCACCTTTTTATTTTTAATAACCAATAACCTGGCTCTGTTTTTAGAATGAAGTGAATGCAATCAAGTGGGATCCAACTGGGACTCTACTTGCATCTTGTTCTGATGACATGACCTTGAAGGTAACTAACATTTTAATTCATATAGTTTGCTGTGAATTAAATGCTGTTATAATGTTTTAAAGACGTGAATCATGTAAAAAAAAGTTCTGAACAATCTCATCATTCAGGTTGACCCTGGTGCCTGGTCAAACTGATTTTGGGACAGCACAGATTAAATCAGGTGTTATGGATGAACTGGAAAATTCCCAAATGTTTAAGCCTAGCACCTCTAACCATTCTGTTTAATTTGGTGATTAATATCTGCAGTTGGACTTATGCACGTTTGTCAAAAGAATTTCAGGCATTGATCTTGTCTGAGCTGGTTTAAAAAACAAGGAAAGTGGTGCCGTGAAAACATTACATCCATGAGGTGTTATTGCGATGACCGAGTCAGAAGTGTGGCATTAAATGGCGTGGCAGTGGTGCAGGGAATGCATCATATAGGCAGTGACCAGCCAGCAGCGAGTGCAGAAGAACACCAACACGTTCACCTTGTCACAAAAATCATCCTGAGTTAGGAATATATGGTTGCTCATCCTTGCTGCTGGACCCACGTTCTGGCACATACCATCATACAACATTGCAGGAGTATTTTTACTAGAAGGACTGCACTTCATGAATGTCACTTATCACCATCCTGTCAAGAGCCGTTCGAGATGGGAAGTAAATGCTGGACTTGACATTGTTGTCCACGTTCAGAACAAATGTAAAAAGGGAAGTTGTAAGCAGGTATTGAACTGTGTATTTGTAGTAGACAAAAAATGCTGTGGAAACTCAGCGGGTGAGGCAGCATCTATGGAGAAAAGGAGTAGGTGACGTTTCGGGTTGAGACCCTTTTTCAGACACTTTGCTAATTTCTTCCATGAACAGCTTTATTGATTATGTAAGGCTTATTTGCTTGATTCATGTTGAAAATCCTGAAGCAAATTGTTCTCCAGGTAAGCCTGCCACATATCAGGAACACGCACACTGTGCTAGTTCATAACCTGTTAGGCTGCAAGTGGACTATTGCACCCATTTCTCATCACCATGCTTTGGGAAGAATGTCACGATGCCAATGAAGGTGGTGACCTTGAGCTAGGACCTGTAACCAGTGGGGTGAGGTTAAGTTGAGAGGTTGGTGATTTAAAGGAGACTTGAGGAAGAATTTTCTTCACCTGGTGTACGGTTGAACACACTGCCTGAGGTGGTTATGGAGGCTGGCATTCCAACAACATTTGAGAAGCATTTGGGCGAATACTTGAGGCATCGTGGCATAGAAGGTGAACGCTGGAAAATGGGGTTAATCTCGATCAGCACTTGGCTGACACATACACGGTGGGATGAAGAACTTGCTTCCTTCCATGCTGTATGATTTTAATGAAGATATACTATTATTTATTATCTTAAGTGGCAGAACAGTAAAGGGCCAAATTAGCAAGTGCTTTTCAGTGTTGAGTGATGGAAGGTTGATGCTTTCTGGCAACATTTTAGCCCCTCTGGAAATAAAACCAAGCAACTACAGCAAATATCCATTCCCTCGTTACGTCTGCAGTGATTTCAATCCTTGCACAGTGCTTGTTGGAGACATTGCCAACATTCATCCACACATTGGTTCAGTTGTTGGTTAGTTACAGAGGAAGGGGTTTTTGATAGCAACATTTGCTGTGCAGTGTAGGCAATTAAAGAGTCTGTTCTGGAGGCTGACTTCTAGTCTGAACTATGCTTGTATTTGGGGAGATCGGCTGCCGTTTCTACACCTAAACATCTTGCAGTTGGAGGTGAGCTGCATACGTTGGAGGCGCAGTTCAGCCGTTGGAGACCACACTCAAGGAGCTGGGAATATTGTGCAGAAAAGAGCTTCTCAGACGTGTCATCAGAGGCAACCCCATTCTGCCCTCATTTTTCTGGAATCTACCTTTGCATCTACTCGTGCAGAACAAGCGGGTTGTGCACATAAAAAAACATTATATTTGTGCTATCATTGCGTCAAAGCTGCAACAGCACGACATCCAGCAATGGAGCTCCATGTCCACCCTTGTGGGTTGTTCTTGGCCGCGGATTTACCGTACGGCTCCCATCAGCTTCTGGAGATGGACTTCCCTGGAGTTGAAGCATCGTGCCCAGTAACTGCTCTTCATGGTCCATTGTCAGATTGCAACTTTGGCTAAAGTCACCCCCACAACAAATGAGGAACATTATGTCATAGCAATCAGTTATTTTTAGTGATGATCCTTTGAGATCAATCAAGTGTATCCATTAAAGATCTGTGAAAGGTCCTGCCTTGATATATGCCTCTGCAGTTGCAATTTCCAGAGCCAAGTAATTGCTGGTAAGAATTATCATAAAATATCTTTTAAAGTAGTTTTTTGAATGGATGCCAGCACTTAGGATAATGGACAACTGCTTTGCCATTTTATTGACCGGGGTCTGGCAGTGAACCCCATTGTTACACAATGCTGATAAATTTTATGCACAAAGCATTTATCCTTTGTAAACTAGTGCTTGTATTCTCGGCACCATCTTTGAGTCAGACCCAGTGGACAAACATGTGTCCAAATTATTACAGTAGATTTTCCTCTTTTTAAAGAAATGGAATAAAAGATCTAACTGCAGTGTTGAGCATGTAAAGGGCCTGTCCCGCTTACTCGATCTTTACAGGCCACTGCCGGCACCCGTCATAGGTCGCCGAAATTTTCAACGATGAAAATTCAGCGGCGACGAGAAAGACGCTAAGACTCTTTGGGGACTTCTCAAGACCATAGGAAACCTCTCGCGACTATCGCGACTATACAGGCGACCCATGGTCGTGATAGGTCTCCAAAGAGTCTAACGTCTTTGTGGTCGCCGGGTGCCGGCAGTCGCCTGAAAAGGTCACGTAAGTGGGACAGGGCCTTTAGTGCAGCACATGGAAACATTTTGCGAGGAGTGTTCTATGTTTTCATGCAATGCTGTTGTCGTCTAGATTTGGAGCATGAAGCAGGATGCATGTGTCCATGATTTGCAAGCGCACAACAAGGAAATCTACACCATCAAGTGGAGTCCAACAGGACCTGGTACTAACAATCCAAATGCCAACCTTATGTTAGCAAGGTATGAGAAAACAACCAGTATCAGTAGAAACCCAAGTAGGTCTATTTCTCTGATGTTCCATCTCAAAAGGGCATCCAAAGCTATCAGATGAGCAAAAATAACTTGCATCAATATAGTGCCAAACACACAGTGCTGGAGGAACCCAGCGGGTCAGGCAGCACCTGGTGGAAATGGACAGATGACACGTCAGGTCGGGACCCTTCTTCACACTGATTGTAGGACGGGGGAGGTAAAGCTGGAGAAGAGAGGTGGGGGTGGGACTAAACCTGGCAGCTGATGGGTGGAGACAAGGATCTGAAGATGCTGGAATCTTGAGAAAATCACAGTGCTAGAGGAACGTAGCTGGTCAGGCAGCATCTCTGAAGAGAATGGACAGGCAATGTTTTGGGCCGGGACTCTTCAGTGACAAGTGGATACAGGTAAAGGGATTTGACTAGCAGACGGATGGAATAAGGTTCCTACCTGAAACGTTGCTGTTCCCTCCACAGATCCTACTTGACCCATTGAGTTCCTCCAGCACTTTTGTATTTTGCTCCAAATTCACGCATCTGCAGTTCCTTGTATCTGCATGTACACAATGCCTTTTAGATTGAGAAATCTGATATAGTGCTAGACCGGAGCATTGACAAACAAAATTGAATAGACGAGAAAAAGATTAGTCAAAGAGGGAGGACTTGGGGGCATCTTAACGGAGGAATGATAGGTGCAGAAACAGAGGTAGGGGTGCCAGATACGAGGCATTGGCTGCAAGGTAGAGGGATGAGGAGGTGGCCAGTTTTGGAGACGTACTGATCCTCGGCTGGAGATAACAAGAGATGGACGGTTTTATTAAAAGTGAAACTATTTAGATCTGTCCATTGCTTTTCAAATATGAAAGGAAGTACGGGAAGACTATAACGGAGGTATCTTCAGACATAAGACCAAAGAAGTCGGGAGGGGAATAGATAGAGCAAATGCACAGTCTTTTACCTAGAGTGGAGAATTCACGAACTGGCGGAGACAGATTAAGGTGAGAAGGGGGAAGATTTAATAGGGACATGGGGGGCAATATTTTCACACAGGTGATGGGTATGTGGAACAAGTAAGAGGAGGTCATTGAGGTAGGTACAATAACAACATTTAAAAGACATTTGGACAGGTACATGGGCAGGAAAGGTTTAGAGGGATATGGGACAAATTCGGGCAGGTGGGATTAGTGTGGATGGGGCACTTTGATCGGTGTGGGTAAGCTGGGCCTGTTTCTGTGCTGGATGACTCTGAGTCATAGGTGCTGCTGATGTGGTCTTCGTGTGCTCTAACAACTTGGGATCTATGTCCACAGTGCATCGTTTGATTCTACTGTACGATTATGGGACGTGGACCGGGGCATCTGCATCCACACTTTGACCAAACATCAGGAACCTGTATACAGTGTAGCGTTCAGCCCAGATGGAAGATACCTGGCCAGCGGCTCCTTTGACAAGTGTGTTCACATCTGGAATACACAGGTATTTACTGTCGTCAAATTCCATCTTTAACAAAATCTCACCCATTGTGTACAGAATAGAAACACAGAAAGCTCTTATAGCAGAATAATAATCACTTCCTAACTGTCACTGTATGTAATGTCACTTGCGGTCAGAGCACCAAGACAAATTCCTTGTCTGTGAATACTTGGCCAATAAACTTATTAATTCATAAACCTATCCATTCATTCATTCACGTCATGAGATTGACATTAATTGAGATAGTTTTATTGTCACATATGACAAATCCCAGTGAGCAGCTTTGTTTTGCATATCTAGGCATACAAAGAGTCACCAGGTAGAGGGTGCCAACAATGGACCCCTTCCCCCCTCAGTTCTCGGCGCCCCCCTCCCCCGGGTATTTGTGTATGTCTGCATTATTTACCTCGGTGTTGATGGTTATTGTGCTTCCATTAACGTGGATATTTTCACCGTTCCTTTTCCAGTGCAGGTTCATTATATCTCTGTGAATGCAGGGTACTATTTTGTACATACAATACATTTGTGACTGTTAATACAAAATGAGTATAGAGTCATTGAAGAGACACAGGTAGGCATGGATGTGCAGAGAACTGAGGTGTGGAGGCAGAGGAGATTAGTTGGTCTTGGCGTCATGTTCGGCACGGACATTGTGGCCGAACGGCCTGTTCCTGTGCTGTACTGTTCTCTGTTCGAATGCATGTTATTCAGATTTGTGATGTCGCCTCACCTTTGGTAATTGAAGATGTTTGTGTTTGTTTACAGACAGGCTCTCTTGTCCATAGCTACAGGGGAACGGGAGGAATCTTTGAAGTGTGTTGGAATGCAGCTGGTGATAAAGTGGGTGCGAGTGCATCGGATGGTTCAGTAAGTATCACAAATGGCATGAAAGCCTGCTGGCTGAATTCATATTGAATTCACTTTCAATATATACTGTTGAAACATCAATCCGAAATGGGGACGCATTTTCTCGATGCAGAATTGTGTGCTCGTACAATTTTAAGATCAGCTTCATAATGAGCTTTCGATACCTCTATGCATTCCTCTGTCAACTACTTCCAAACCCAGATTTCTATTTCTGGTCCACGCTGGGAATTGCTTCTGTAATATTACAAGCTGTAATGTTGCCCTCCAGCTAGTGTGATCATCACTTTTGCATCTGAAGTTCAACACTGCTTTCCAAATCAGCTCCACTGTACTTTAGTATCGTGCACCAGTGAGGACAGATTGTAAACTCTGTCAAAGTCCTTGTCACAGTTGCAATACCAGAGAATGTTTACGTTCACTCTCGTGTCTCCACCTATTGACTTAATGTCCGGTATTTTTTTTCTTTTGCAAACTTGTTTAAATATAGTTTAGTTTAGAGATGCAGCGCGGAAGCAGGCCTTTCGGCCCAACGAGTCCGCGCCGACCGCACACTAACACTATCCTACACACACTAGGGACAATTTACAATTATACCAAAGCCAATTAACCTACAAACCTGTACATCTTTGGAGTGTGGGAGAAAACCAGAGCACACAGAAAACGTACAAACTCTGTACAGACAGCACCCGTAGTCAGGATCGAACCCGGGTCTCTGGCGCTGTAAGGCAGCAACGCTACCGCTGCGCCACCGTGCCGGACAAGCTAGTGCAAATTAATATGCTAGTTTTGCATAATTCCCTGGTAAGCCTTGCTTTCTATGGGCCAAACCTAGGCAAGTTAGACTAGCTTAGATGGGATATTTTAGTCGGCAGAGTTGAGCTGGGCTGTAGGTCCTGTTTCTGTGCTGTATGATTCTTGTCTCCCAGTTGCTCTGTCCAGGCCTCTCTGCTGCCACCTTAGCACGGGAGGTCCTGATCCATTTTGTCAGTAAGATTAAAATGATTCCTTTAAACTCTTTGTTTATGAAGGAACTGCAGATGCTGGAAAATCGAAGGTAGACATTTCTCCAGCATTTCAGTTTGTCCAGCATTTTTGTCCACCTTTAAGCTCTTTCTGCTTTGCAATTTGCCAAGCAACATTGGCCAGCAGATGAATTATCCTCTGCCTAACCATGAGCATGTGGCTCTAACAACGCAAGCATTGTGCTCTCCTTTGGAATTCATCTTGCCCATGGGGTCCATCTGGAGATGCTTCAAACACAATTCTATTTGTCTGCTGTTTGCTGGATCACTATTTCTGTCCTCCATGCTTGCCTGCAATGCCAATAATTATTTCTGTTATGCCACTTTCTTCCAAAACTATTGGACATAAGTAAAGAATTGTGTAAAAAAAAACGTGAAGAGCTAAAGCAACTCAGCGGGTCAGGAAGTACATCTGGGGAACAGTCTGGAAAAGTCTCCCATCCCGAAACGTCGCCAGTCTGAAGTAGGGTCTCGACTTGAAACTGTCGCCTCTCCATGTTCTCCCCAGATGCTGCCTGACCCGCTGAGTCACTCCAGCACTTTGTGTTCTTTTGGCCACAATTCCAGCATCTGCAAATCCCTGTGTCTAATCATTTGTAAACTTACAAGCTGGTGCAAGACTCTTGTCCGTTACTCTATCCTTGTGTTAAAGTGAAATCAGTGCAGATCTCGGTGATAGATGATTCTTCTCCCTAGCTTTGATGCTCACTGCCCTACCAATTCAATCAATGTAACATTTGGTGCAAAATTCTTATTGAACAGATGCTGCCTAATGGTGGCACAATGCCTCTAAGCACCAGAGTTTCGGGTTCGAATCTGCCCTCAATCTGCCCTCTGGCTTCCTCCCATGTACCAGCGACGTGCAAGTTTGTAGGTTAATTGGCCCTAGTATGTGGGGAGTGGATGAAAAAGTTGGACAACTGCCGAGATCGGGTGATCAATGGTTGGCACGGATTCGGTAGGCCGCAGAGCCGCTTCATTGCTGCATTTTTAAACTAAACTAAATAACTTACAGAGATGTTAAGCATATTTTCTGTTTAGCTTAGTTTAGAGAGACAGCACAGAAACAGGCATTTTGGTCCACTGAGTCCTTGCTGGCTAGCGCTCCCTGTACACTAATGCTATCCTACACACATCAGGGACAATTTACAATTTTACCAACTTAATTAGCCTACAAACCCGTACATCTTTGCAATGTGGGAGGAAACTGGAGATACCGGATGAAAACCCACGCAGGTCACGGGGATAACGTACAAACTCCGTACACACAGCACCCGTGGTTAGGATCGAACCCGAGTCTCTGGCTCTGTAAGGCAGCAACCCTACTGCTGGGCCACCCTGTTGGGTAAACAAAAATGGGCTTGTAAGTGTTAACTCCCCCTCTGAGCTGCAGATAATTTAATGATTTGTATTCAACCAATTTGCTAGCTTAACTGTTCAATACAAAATTTGCAGCAAATGTTACATTAAGTCGATTGGAATGGCAGTGACAAGCAAAGCTGCGTCAAAGATGAATCATCGAGCCCTGAGTGCGGCACTGATTTTGCTGGCAATTTAATCAGCGAAGTGGCTCTGGGTTCAGAGGCATTTTAATTACATGTGTAGCAAACTGTTGAAACTTCTAATGGCTTGCTCAACTAAAGCTACAATCCATCGTGGGAAATCAAAAGTGTCTAACCTTGGGGATCAAGGTTAGATACTTAAATCATTACGGGCACATACTCTGGATCTGAACAAGATGTTATGTAAACCACACAAGAACCCGATGCACAAATTATCACCACCTGTGGTCTTTTCTGATTACTTTGAAAAGTCTTTCGTTTGCATTAAATAAATAAAATATTTAATTTCTGAGCTATTCCATCAAAGTTGAGAACTAGCTATGTCATCGGGACAATTTTGTTGCCCTGGCTAATTTTCAACAGCTCCTTGCTGTTTGGAAGTGGAGGGATTGCATTAACCATTAAACAAGTGCCTGGTTTAGTTTCGCTTAGAGATACAGCGCGGAAACAGGCCCTTCGGCCCACCGAGTCCGTGAAAAACCACGGCGTTACAGGGAGAAAGTACAAACAGCACCCGTAGTGAGGATCGACGGTGTTCCCCTCCCCCTTCTTGATAGAGGCAGTAATCTATGCTGCCTGTGACTAAAGCTAACATCGAGTATGTATCTCAATAAACTAAATTCAACATTGCTATTATACAGCGTAGGAAGGAACTGCAGATGCCTGTCTACACCAAAGATAGACACTGTCCATACAACATGCATATGACCTAAACTGGTCGTTTTCAATCTGTCTGCCTCTGAGGCTCATTCTCGCCAAAATCTGCTCCAGACTTGTTTACTTTTTAGGCTAGCCAGCATTGTATGCTGCAAACCATTGCTGACATTTATGCTATCCAACACCATGCTGAACTCACTGATTACACCTGATCCTGCTGATCTGCAATAGCAAGCAATTCCCTCCTGCCTTAAATGTAATAGCTTATCCATGTAACTGAATCCTTGCAAGCCCGTGCTAATTCTCCATTGAACTAATTCCTACACAATTTCATTGCCTTCCTAAACTTTGCAAGCAAGTGCATTTGTGCAAAAGAAAATTCTGAACAATGCGCTCAAGATAACCTTTAAGTAGTCATCACAATAATTTAGAGTAATACTTTAGGTGGGTTGGGTTTGTAGATAATTGTTCTCTGTAAGTTGCCCCTGGTGTGTAGGGAGTGGAAGTGGGATTACATAGAACTTATGTGATCGGGTGATCAATGGTCGGCGTGCACTTGGTGGGCCAAAGGGTATGTTTCAATGCTGTATCTCCAAACTAAACTAAATAGCAAACATGGAAAATTTAATAAATACAGCCAAGTGATGTTTCATTTTTCTCTCTCTCCAAGGTTTGTGTGTTAGATCTGCGGAAATAGCGCTGCTAGCTGGAAGCCATGGACCGACAATGAATGTGTACATAGCCAAAATGACTGTCCCTGCCCCATGCACTGCTACAGTCTCACTTGAACCATGGCCAGTCCACTACAGCCAAACCAAGTCAGAATGCAAAAGCCAGGACAACGGAGCCCTGATGTAAAGAGTACCCTGACTGCTTAATGCTGGAAGTTCCACCCACAAAGGAAAGGCAATCTTTCTTGAAGAGTTAAAACAACTTGAAACAGACTTGACATGAGACCATACGTGTACCAAAATGGGAAGATAATATCCAAGGACAAAAATGTTATTTTTTGGTCCAGAGTCTAAGTAGAATGAGTTATCTTGTCAGCAGTTCAGCAGATTTGTGTGCAGACATGTCAGCTTCTTGAAATCAGCAGCAAATACCTTGTTCCCTTGTTTTAAACATTGTTTTTTCACTTTAGTTTACAGTTGCATGATGTAAGAGTGACTGTATCTTGTTTATTTTTTTTCCTACTGACACTTAACACACTTAGAGAAAAACTTTTTTATGGATACTATAAACAGAATGACAGTGTATTTAGTATGTTTTTTGGTACATTTTGTGGCTCACAAACTAACGTGGGGAAATGTAAAACCGCTCCAAAACTCAGTCTAAAATTAGTTTCATTGTACATCAGTCATAGATAACAAGCAGTGGTTTATACAGGTGATGTGGCTAAATGTAGTAGTTTCTCAATGGGGACGTTTTTCTGCCGATTTATGAGAATTAAACAAATGGGCACAAAGAAAGAATTGATGCAGGAATGCATCCATTTGCTTTAAGACCATAGTTTGTATATGGTTGGATTGTGCACTATTGATAGAGCAGCTTATAGAATTTTGGAAGATAACTTTTCTGGATAGAGAATTATTGCTGTCGGTCTACTTATTCTTTGGTAGAACTACAGGCACAAATTTCACAGCAAGGTTCCAGTATTAAGACTGATATCTCGTAAGCAATGTTTTTAAAATGTATCCAGTGCAATGAGGTGGTAAGCCCCTCTGTCACCGAGCAGAAATCGAGCAGGCATAATTTTTATGTTATTGCTAAGGTAAGGGTTGACTTTGCTTTAATTCTCTTTTCTTGGTGCTCATGTTTTACACATGGGTTGTTAATCTCGGATCAGCCCTCTAAAGTACTTGCACTTGCTGGGTTATTCAGTGAAGTACAGGTAATATAGTTGCAATAGCTTCTTTTTAGAATAAAAGTATATTATACTATAAAGTAAAGCATATCTGAGCTTTTAAACCTCAGGGACCCTTCTTCAGATGATGAAGTGGTTAAATAAATATTTCTGCTACAAGACGCCCAATTACTTTTTCACATGAAGAAAAGACGTTTGAGGTTTCAAATTCTTGGATTTAATGCATTGTAAGATGTTAGTTTAACAAACGTATTCTTCTATTTCCCCATATCCCATGCAGCAACAGGTCAGTGAACACTGTTGCAAAGGCTTTATAACACCTCTTCAAACTTGGTTTGGTTTCCTGCTCAATAAAAGTGCAAGGCTAGTTACTTTTTGTTTTGAAAGATGAAACGTGACAAAGAAGAATTTTTCCAGCAATGGTAGATTTTGTTTGTCATTGAAGATGTCTGTCGATACAATTGATCATAGATGACTTGGAAAAATCACATAGCTGGTGTTCATGTGGAAATTTATAAGTATCTGTGCACTTCTAAAAATGGCCAGTATCTTCAGAATGGCTCAGACATTTATCAGTTGATTTATCAAAGGTAGATAAATGATTAGGCAGCTTTACACATTTGTAACACAGAAGCCCATTGTTTCTTTTATTTACTGGTCTTTTTTGTAGGTTGCTTCACATTTAGATGATGAATGAAGACTGGTTTTATCATTCTCGCAAACTCCTTTTGTCGGTTTATTGCAAAGTCGTAGTTAAATTACCATTTTTTTGTATTTCCCTCCTTCCTCTAAACATAATGCATGAGGCATTTACAATTGATAATTGAAAGCAAATATACTTGAATGATCCTGCCCTGGTCTCTTCTAATTAAGAAGTTAAAAGCTCTCATCTAAATGTTTTAAAGAGCATTCATCATTCATTGAGGGCTGACAAGTACGGTGGTAAACAGGCCTGACGCGTTTGTTTTTAAACGTACAGGTAGCTTTTTGGTTACAGTTTAATAATTCAATTGAGGGTGGAGTTGTAAGTTTAGGTCTGTTTGTTTTTAAAACCTAACTGACTGGAAAGTCCAAAAAGCTTGGTAGTTAGCTAGTCAGGTTTGGCCATTAAACAAAGTGGGACAGCAGTCATCTGACGATGGGGGTTTATCTGAATTGGTATTTGTCATTAGTTGGCTGTTGAATAGATGGCAGCATTTTTAATTTTGACACGCACATTTGTTATTACGATTTGTTGTGGTATACAGACTTCACTGATTTAAGGGTCCGATCTATATCTATGACTTTGGGGAAACTCAAGGCACCAAAATAATGACAGTTTAGCATACAGTGCTGTTTGAACTACCTAAAACTAGTAATCATCACATATAAGATACGTACTATTGAAAATTATCGTACATTTGCTATGAATTAAAAATGGCTCCCCTTTGTCAAACCAACATATACTGTTATAACTGTTGCTCATTTGTACCTTTTTGCAAGTGCTGTTTTAGGATGGGCTGCAAATGAGACTAGATAGTTGAAGCAAGTGCGGTGTTTAGGTCGGTAAAGACAGCATTCGATGCATTCAGTGCTTTAAGAGTGGCGAACTTAGGTCATGATTTCAGGGGATAATGCTGAGACTCGAGCACTGGATTTACACGTCTGCATCATTTCTACAGATCTCACAAATTCAAATTTAAAAAAAAATTGTGAACCTGTAAACCAGGCCATGAAAGTTTTTTTCTACTCTTTGGACTCTTTATTGTTCTGTTTTTATTTGTACCTGTTTTAAAAAAAAAAAGACTGATTTTTTGATGTACCATACTGTCCTGGACCATGTAAATATCACCTGATGATGTACTTAGGTTCCACCATTACATCAATGATTTTCCCTCTCACCTTCCCACTCCTCCAGCCTCTCCACACCCCCCACTGTCACCGCCAAGGCACATCTTCTGTTTCAGCTTCCCTTTGCATCGTATTGATCTGACAACCATAATTTGCATCAGATCCAAATTAGGTCCAGAATAAAATATATTTTGATATTACATTATTGTTGTTGTTTTGGACTTTGTATGTCTGGCTTCACATTTAGCATAATTAAAGTCAACTCTTGTATGTTAAAAGTTAATTACAGTAATTTAATTGTTGACTGTATTCCTAGCCCCCCCTAAGGAATTATAGAAGATGTGTGAATTTTAATTTGAGGCTCTAAATGTGCTAACAGATTAGTATGAGGATCCGTGAAATGTCAACCAGCCTGCTGCGCACCTTTTATGCTATCAACCAAATACTTAAACCAATAGAAAAACATTTTGTGTAAGTAAGCATGGTGTAAAGTGATTCTTTATACCCACGTAAGCAATTTTGAAAAATTCTATATGACTCACGACAACCCACATTGTGTGAAGTGACAACTGAGGAAATCTATTTTGGAGAGAAAAAAAAAATTAAAAAAACATGGTTCAGTCAATTCTTGATGGGTTTTTTTCTGGCCTCTTCTCTGAGCAACGGGAAAATCCAGAAACAACAGTCAGCCAAAGCATTGATTGAAAGCACTTTCTCACAGGCATTACCTGGACAGGGCTGATTGCACGGTGCATTGACATGCTAATGGTGCTGCTTCCAGGTAAGAAATTATCAACAATTTTGGAATATTTATTGTAATAAGCTTCAATATTACAGTGGTTAAACTTTAGAAATTGGACTGGTTTTAGTTATTACGCAAAGCGATGCACAAAATCCATTTAACGCATCTTCTAATGTTGTAGTGGCCATTTCCTCATGTCCATACATGAGTGGACTAGAGATACGGCAGGCATGGTCCACGTTCGCACGGTTGATGATTGTGCTGGCGTTCCTCGCGCATGTGATAATATCATCCACGTCACCTTACCCGAGATTGGAACAACAGCATGCAATTGAAAAGCATTTACACTATTCTGTGCACAAGAGAATTTTCCAGAAGGTAACCATGGTATGAAAATTAAGTGTTAAGTCTCTGCAGCAAACATAATGTAGCAATGTTACAAAATGTTAAGATTTTAAAAATCAAGTCTGCTATTTATCCCATCAGATCAAGCATAAAAATAATTTTAATTTGACACCTAATTCACTTTCATATCTTCAGTATTAAAAAAGTTATGACCATTTTCATACTCGGAAATTAGCATCTTGTTCCCTATTGCTTTTCCATTGACTTAACTCAAAAGTTGTGATCAAGGACAGTCAAAAGCCCATAACTTACTTAAAAATTAAGAGAACTGAATGAAATTTTCAATTATTATAGATTGAAACATTCGGAAACAAATATGAACCAATCTTACTTGGATGACCTGAAATTAAAGCATATAATTAGTTAGTTACCTAATTGTAGCTAATTACAAAATTCAATTACTAGATCTAAACATCTATCCATTTCTTAAGAAAAGGTTAACATTTTTAAATGGCCTAACTGTTCAAATAACATTCACACAATAATTCACAATATAACATGATTTTTAAATCTCATTATCATGAATTTATAGGTTAAATGGAAGGAATTTAATGTTTAATTCCCGTAAATTAAATCATCTTGCGCGTGGGTTTATGTGGAACGTGATCGATTGGAACGTTGCGGTTGCGGTGAATTTGAACCCCATATCGGCAGGAAAAACACTGCCGGTTCATATGGGGTCACATTTTCACCAAGGAAATTTTGATTGAAGTCATCCTAAGAAGCAAGTTTATATGTAAAATAAACGATTTACCCCGTGTTTTGTCCCCTACTTGAGACCTATCCCATTGTAGGCGTTGAGGGCGTTAGAAGTAACTTTTTATTTTACTCCAGCGATTAAATTGTCCAGCGATTTATTTTTTTAATCTTTATTTATTTATCTATTTAATTTTTTTAACTTCTGAGAAGTTGGAACGATTTTTCTGCATCAGCTGGCAGCCTGAGGAAATCCGCCTTGGATAGGCAGGAGAAAACGGCATTTTAATCCCCCCCCCCCCCCCCCCAAAGGTGCCAAAGTTGCGCACACGACCAGTGGCAGAACTGCAGCGCCGCTGAAGGTAGGTATTGTAACATCGCTACCTAATGTTGCAGAAATTCGATTGCTTTTGCAGCCATTAGTTTAAATCACTGCAATATATTTTTCAGTGAAGATTTTTGGACTACGTATCTTAATGAATAATTGTGCCTGTATCAAATGATACATATCTAAACATCACAATTCAATTCCCAATAGAAATCAAACGAAGGAAATGTGAATTAAAGCGTCCCCACTTGGACATCAATGTGAAATGTACAGCAGATATAGTGTGCTCGGCAGTGATGAGCCGTGTGTATGTGATGATGGTTGAGGGGGAAAGGGTGATAACTTACATGCAGCTTATGTGACCAGCTCTCAACTTAGTTTAGTTAGAGATACAGCCTTCAGCCCACCGAGTCCGCACAACCCAGTGATCCCTGCACATTAACACTATCCTACATACACTAGGGACAATTTACATTTATACAAAGCCAATTAACCTGTACATCTTTGGAGTGTGGGGAGGAAACCGAAGATCTCCGAGAAAACCCACTGTGCCATCGTGCCGCTCCGGCAGACAGCTGCCAGCCGGAACAATGGAAGTTCCTGCAGAGCATTTTTAGCATTTATAGATTCATCCCACTTATAGTAAATGGCTTTAACACCTATTGGGTTGTTTACCTCAACATCATTCACAAACGATGCATGTACCAACAGAAAGATTGTACTCATTTTATTAGTGTTATACATAAAACAGCTATTGGAACGTTCACCACTTGGAGACAGAGTTTGGAAGCAAAGCAACAAATATAATTTTAATGGGCACAATCTAATTACAGTAATTGTAGCAATAGAGAGGTGTGTTTATTGTGAACATTTCTAAATTTATACGTCTTACCTAAGTCGGGCAATCCAATCAGTGGAGTATATCTGATTAATTACTCAAGCCTGCACATTTGTGATTATTTGAAAGAGTTCACAATTTCCTACCTATTTGTAGTGGATTCGTGTTCTGGTCCAACTTATTACAGGCCCACCACTGGTGGTTCAGCACCTCCTTTAATCCAGACAAAATTACGACAGTGCACCTGAACCTCCCCCCTACCTCCCCTCCCGGAAGTACCCCCGACAATGTGGCGCCCAGGCTGGGTGAGGCGGCCTATCTCGACCTCATCGGGACTTCCACGGTGAGACAAATTTGTCCCGTGGCAGAACCGGCAGATCCGTTCCCACAGCCAACTTCCGAGGCCGATTTTGCGGGCTGGGCGGAACGTTCCGGTAACATTGGACTCCCGGAGGCCGTGACCTCTTGTTGGTCCGGCCAAACCAGATAATCCGGAAAGCCTCTGGAAGCGAGGGTGCTGGAAAATCACCTGTATTTAGCTCAATTGATATTTTAGACAATCTATGTGTTTGTTGCCATTTTTCTTCTTTGACGTTTAAGCTACATTTATGCATAAGAGGTCTCAATATTTAGTTTAAAATGTTCAAATGCCCACTTGCTGTTGGATATCTTCATTGCCTATAGGTGATAATTGTATTATTTTACCGCAAGATTAATAATTACATGTATTTGTCTTTCTTTGTTTATGATCACAAATGCATTATCTTTAAAAAAAAATCATTTCTGATGACAAACCATTTTTCTGCACTTGATTCCTTGTGTTTTAGCACAGCAGGACGTGTTTTTTCCATTTATAACATTATCACTTAAATGTTAACACCAGACGGCACCAATACAGTCCTTGAACAATGAAATTACTTATCCACTGATCTGTTTTCCCACCCACCACTTCCCACAGATCAAACACACACATCCAGTTATTACTTTGCTTTTAGTTTTATTGGTCAGCTTTCAGCTACTTTTCATTCATTGCATGTCGCTTTTTTCCCTTTATTTTAAATGCCTTCTGAAAACCCAGTTATGTTTGATTCAATCAGTTTCTCAGAAATGAAGTTACGCAGAAAATATGATCTCGGTACTAGTTCAGCGATAGTAAATGAACTTCAGGGTTGATTCATTTTCTTTCTCTGCAGTTGCTTCCTGACTTTATTCTCCTTTATTTTAACTTTCAGTCCCAATTTCTTGATTTTGCAAAAGAGGATTCTCTGAACCATATTTTTTTGCCTGCATTAATAACAGTCAATGAGACATTCAGTATGGAATCAAGCCGCTGCTCACCCACTCATGTACCTGTTCATGAGACACCCAAAGCAAAATCTGGGTGCAACAATCAATGAGGACATTATAGTGATGCAGCGTGACCCAACTTGCCCACACCGGCCAACATGTCCCAGCCACACTAGTCCCACCTGCCTGCCCATATCCCTCCAAACTGGTCCTATCCATTAATAGTGTGTTGAGTTCATTGCAAGTGTTGGAATACAGAGTGAAGAAAGTTTTGCCTAAATTGTATCTGCCTCACTTTAGAAAGAACTTTAATTAGTAAATGTTTGATATAATGTTGGTCTCCGCTTCGAGAATCACCGCAGCGAAATCTCTGGGTCCCTGGGATGAGCAGGTTTTCATTTGAAGAGATGTGGGTGATGTTGTCTGACCTCTGATGCATTTGCTGAATTTTGGTTGCTGTGTTGCGTTTAACGACCCGTTTCCCCCGTTGCTTAATGATCTGTGAGCCTGGATCGCTTTGTGTGCTTGCCTCATCTTGTTATAAGATGATGATGTCTCTGCCTTTCATAACAAGAGCATCGGGCCACCTTGTTAAAATTGATTACCCACGATCCTTTCTCCAGGTTTTCTCATGTCTTCCACTTTGACAACAGCTAACCTTGCCTCTTAACTGACAAGCGACATTATATTCATCCATATTGGGAAGTCTGAGATGCAGTTTCCTGAATTGGATGGAAATATTCTGAATAATGGAAATGTTGCCAATTACAGAGATGTAATAATGACTGAAGGAATAAATGTCTACACTGTAGGATATTCATGTAGACTGCATCGTTCTACAAAATTGGTGTTCTGTAAAGTATTGAAATGCAGCTGCTTGACACTATTGGCACAACTTTTGTATTCTAATTAAATAACTGGAAATAACGTAACATTGTTAATTCAGGGTAGACATTGTTCTCAGTAGTGGATAGGTTAATCATGATGATCAAGAATAATTAAATGTTTCCAGCTAACGTTAATATTGCTATGGAAGTCAGCTTCTTACTCCACGTAATTTTGGCAATTATTTGAGTGGCTTATACATCATAAACATTTGAATGTATGTTTGATTCAAGTTTTATTATTTTTTAGTTGTGTATATGTGGGGGAAACCGTTAATCTCTTCCCCGTTCGGGGACCCGACTTTATCCCTGTCGGGTCTCCGGTGTCGTTGGGCCTAACATCGGGGAACTGGCGGCGGCCTCCAACCAGAACTAACCTGAGGGCTCCAGTCGTGGAGCCTACGGACATACCATCGCGGAGCTGGCCGAATTCGGAGCGGGGGAAGCTATAGTGGTGCGCGGCTGCGACCCGACTTCGGAAGCTCCGGCCGCAGGCCCTGTAGACGGTAACATCGGGAGCTCGCAGGTCCCTGGTGGGAGGCCACTTTTCGGAGCTCGCGCAACGGCAACTTCTCCCACTGGAATCGCGGGGTGAAATGACTCGGAGCGGGGCCTAACATCGCCCGGCGCGGCTTAAACGGCCGCGGGACTTGCCATCGCCCACCGGGGGCTTTAACATCGGGAGCCCCAGTCACCTCGATGTTACAGTTGGGCTGCTGGGCCGCGGGAGAAGAACAAAGGGAAGAGATAGGACTTTTGCCTTCCATCACAGTGAGGAGGTGGTGGAGATCCACTGTGATGGATGCTTGTGTAAACTGTGTTAAGTGCAGGTCTTGTTTTTTTTTGTAATTGTTAAGACTAGAAAATGCAATTTTGTTCAAACCAAGCTGTTTGAATGACAGTAAAAGGCATTCTATTCTATGGAATTAGTTGGTTTGCCTCCCATGCTGCTCTGAACTTCAGTGTCTACCTCTATCCATTGATCTATTATCTGAATTGCTGGTGGATCTACCCTCCATAATGATGCCGTTTGATTTAGTTCAAATGCTGCCACTTTCCCCCCCCCCCTGTCCTCGTCCCAAAGCCAACCAGTTTCGGCTATCAGCTGGAGTTTTCCTAATTATTTGTGTTTGTTTCCCTGGTTTGTTTGCTGCTCTCTGATCCAACATCCCTTCTTCAGCAATTTATTGACGTTGCAGCATAATGCACAAAATGCATTGAACCTCTGATATGTGAAGGGGATCCTGGCTTCAGTGACTTGTCAAGGAATGTTAAGAACCTGCCCAGTTTCTCAACTTTCAAAAACAAAGCATCGGGGATTCGGCACAGAATTTAAGGTAAAGTTGTCTTTTTTTGTTTTGCCCTGACGGTGGCGTTGCTGCCTTACAGCGAATGCAGCGCCGGAGACCCGGGTTCGATCCCGACTACGGGTGCTGTCTGTACGGAGTTTGTACGTTCTCCCTGTGATCTGTGTGGGTTTTCTCCAAGATCTTCGATTTCCTCCCACACTCCAAACACGTACAGGTTTGTAGGTTTATTGGTTTGGTAAATGTAAAAAATCGTCCCTAGTGGGTGCAGGATTGTTTTAATGTGCGGGGATCGTTGGTCGGCGTGGGCCGAAGGGCCTATTTCCGCGCTGTATCTCTAAACTAAACTAAAAGTTATGACAAGTATCTCCCCATTTGGTGAGGTTTATTCTATACACTAATACCGACCATTTCTATCTCCAGCTTTTTTTCCAAATTGTGCATGTTGTAGTTCTTCAGTGGCTGTAAGCTCATTTTCCCAATGTGCCTTGCGTTTAAATTAGATGTGGTGATGTGCTATATACACAGAACAACACAGTATCAATTCCATACAAGCTCATCACCTGGTTAGAGGGCCAAAATGACAAGACTGCTTAAAGTCACAGGAAAGATGAACAAATGAGATGTGTTGTGAGTCTTGGAGGCCTTGGATCAAAATGTATGTGGTTACCAGGCAAATCTCTCGGGAAGATGTAAATCCAATGACTATAATCCAGAAATGGCCTCCACTCTAGCAAAATCAATCCTCGGCCCCTATCATCATTCTGCTTAACATTCAGGTTGCAGCAGCTAAGTTCCCAAGTGTTGTTTTAGAGGGGATGCTATTGTGAAGGAACACACGCAGCAGGTTGCAGTGGCATTGATTGAACAACATGAGTGTGTTTTGAACAACACAATGCTGGAGGAACTTAGTGGGTCAGGCAGTATCTGTGGAGGGAATGGACAGGCAGCGTTTCGGGTTGGGACCCTTCTGTGCCTTGAAGTTGTTTTTTGAGATTGTGCTTGGAGCAGGCTAATGCGCGATCCTAGGTGTAGTTCTCTGCAAGGATTTAATAAATCCTGTTTGCACTGACTTTATGTCAATGGACAGAAACGTGCTTTGAATCAGAAAAATGCTGATTATTTTCCACTTGAGGAAATCCACAGGATAGGCAAGATTGTAGTGCATCCTTAGCTATGGAAACCCACAGCCTTTTCACTGATACTTGCACTATTTAGTACAATCCCATTATAAAATCAACATGATGTATCGCAATTCAGAGTTTTATATGCTGTCCTTGGAATTAATGTTTTTAAATAGGAATTTAGCAAAGTATTGTGATGCTTTTTTAATGATGATGGCTGTTGGGTTCATTTAGTATCCAGTCAATGGTTATAACTGTGATCAATGTCCATGTATAGTTGAAGGAGAGAGTTATGAATTTAAGGAGATGGTGCCAGGAAGCAAAATGAAAGTCATAGGTCACAATTACTGATCTACACATAGCAGGTCAACAATTTTCAAAATACCAATCACAACACATACTCTTGTTTTAAAATATTCTTTGTTTGCAGCCATTAATTTATAATAAATAGTGCATTTTTAAACTTAACACAAATAATACAGTATTGTAGCAATGATGAACTGTTGACATTAATTCAGTATCACTATACTTTTCACTGGACAAGTAAAGGGCCTGTCCCACTTTTACGAACTAATTCTCAACCTTTTTTTACTCATGCTAGAAAAACGCCCCGACCTACTTGATGCCACGAGTACCTACGACCTCGTGACGACCATGCTGCGAGTATGAGTCAAAGGGCAAACTTGGCAGAGGTCGTGAAAGTGGGACAGGCCCTTAATGACTCCTTGAGATAGCTAAGAAACAAAATGTCATTCAGTAAGTGTACAATATACAATGTATTTGATAACAGTCAAATTTGAGATCCATCTCTGATGCACAAATAATTTTTAACCATCCCATAAATAATGAGGACATAACACACAAATAAAAATCGTCAAAGTAAGAAATGACACCATGTGAAATCTGTATGTAACCAAATATTTTAAGGAAGGACATGCAGTGATAAAGAGCTGGACTCTCGATTACATAAAATATTACTCTTATTGATACCATATTATTAAGTTAGGTAATACTTAATGTATTATTAAGGCTGCAATAAAATGAAGTATTGCAGTAATACATAATTAAAAATTAAGTTAATTCACTTTTGAGATGTTGTACAGTTGTATAATGAAATTTCCAGTGAGATGGATGATGTACTTTCATGATTTCCCAACAGTGTCTAGCAGATTATTGGAGTTTTACTGTTAATGTTTTCTCACACTTAAATAAGACTTCGAAAAGAGGTAAGGTTAGCTGTCCAAGATACTGCTACGCACAATCTTATGATGAAATCATCCTTTTTAATGCCCTAGCTATTTCACTTTATCAGGTGTAAAACTAATGAAAAGGAGGAAAAATGAATGGAGTTAATCTGGTGAGTGCTGATTTATATTTGACTGCAGGTAAGTATGCTTGGAAAGATGGTTAGTTAACAAATAATGGTCATAGTTATTGGAAGGTCTCAATCCACACTGTCCAAACTGTTCCTGCAGCAGGATGTGTACCCTTTTTGTTAAATATATAAATGTGTGCAGAATGACAACATTTTGTTGCTTTTCGCATGTGAAGACGTAACATTAAGACCTGGATCTTGAATGTTGGCTCTAACCACTAAATTATTTTAGCAGAAGGTAGAGTGGGTCGCAGCATCTCTGGAGAAAAGAAATAGGTGTCAATAAGAACCTTCTTCAGACAGAGTCAGGGGAAAGGGAAACGAGAGATATAGACTGTGAGAGAGACGTGGAACAAATGAATGAAAGATATCGTACACTAGTTATTTTAGCACTTTGCTCTTGTTAAGAGGGCGATGAGCTTAGGGACAGTTCCTCAAACCTACTGTCATCTGAACTTAATTTGTAGGTGACCAAAATAAATGATCTGAACAGTGATAGAATATTTAATACTGCCATGCCTGCCCTGACTTAATAATATTTTTAGGTTTGAAATGGGAATTTTAGCATACAGCATTTCATAACTATGGATTAATAAATCAATGAAAACTGAACAGGAGTAAGGTCAACCTCTAAAGTGACATCCTTTTCCAAAGATAGCCACTGATATGGAAATTGTTATCTAAGAATTAATGCCTTTATTAGGTAACTCAGGCACTGGAGGAGGTGCACGTGAACACCTGTCTCATCTGGAAAGATGTTGGAGTGCCTAGATGGCGGTGAGGGAGAAAGTACAGGGGCAGGTGTTACATCTCTTGTGGTTGGAGGGAGTGGTTTGGGACGAGTGAACCAAGAAATTGCGGAGAACTATTTTCCAGCGTTTAACTTAAATAACATTCATATATCAGGCTCCAGGAAATCTTTCTTCCCTGAATGAAAGCTGCTTTAAAATCTGACATTTTCCTCAATAGGGCTGGAATGTTATACCAGTAATTGTAATTTTACAAATAATGCAGTGAAGACAATATTTAAAGCAAATTGCTAGAATTATATTATTTCAGAATAGAAAACATAATTGAGCACTATTGGAGTAAATTATTATTACATATTCTCTCTACAGCCTGAGATGCTGATTCTCTCCAGTTTTTCCTTTTCCAAATCTAGGCATCCAAAGCTAATGATAAGTAATGCCCCTGTCCCACAACGGAAACCTCTGGAGACTGCGCCCCACCCAAGGTTTCCGTGCGGTTCCTGGAGGTTGCAGGTGGTTGCTGGAGGTTGCAGGTAGGGAGACTGACAAAAACCTCCGTGAAACGCACGGAAACCTTGGGTGGGGCGCAAAGTCACCACAGGTTTCCGTTAAGTTTTCCTAAGTTGACAGGGGCATTACTCAGCGGGACAGGCAGCATCTCTGGGGAAAAGGAATACACGATGTTTCGTGTCGAGACCCTTCAGACTAATCTGAAGAAGGGTCTCGACCTGAAACGTCACCCATTCCTTGAGTTACTCCAGCATTTTGTGTCTATCTTCGGTTTAAACCAGTATCTGCAGTTCCTTCCTACACACCCAGAGCTAACGTATACGTTTCCATTTTCAGGCTTTGGGTTGGTGTTTCACACTGTGCCGTTCCTTGACAACAAATCCATTGGATGCCACCCAGCTGCGAGCAAAGTCAATGACTGACAAATGTCGTACGCCACAGCAAACAGGAAGTAAACTGGGAGAAGCCAGTGTAACATCAAGATCCTTCGGCTCACAGGCAAAGGCACCGTTAAATGTCTAGAAAAGTAACATAGGTGGTTAACAGTCCTAAATCATTGATACACATTGTACATTACATGGATTGTCACCTGTAACAAACTATTCTCTGGTTCTCTCTAAAATAAATAAACTCACACAGTATTACCTGTGCATTTTGACGGGTCCAATTCTGACCAGGCTTTGATTCGTATTGGTTTTCGAGAAATAATTTTAATGCTTCAACTTAGAGCATGGAAATTTCAGCCCAACTCATTCATGCCGACCAAGGTGCCACATGTAAACTAGTCCCATTTGCCCGTGAGATAGACACAAAATGCTGGAGTAGCTCAGCAGGTCAGGCAACATCTCTGGGGCAAAAGAATAGATGACGTTTCGGGTTGAGGACCTCCTTCAGACTGAAGGCTTTCAACCTGGAATGTCACCTATTCCTTTTCGCCAGAGATGCTGCCTGCCCCGCTGAGTTACTCCAGCATTTTGTGCCTATCCAGTATAAACCAACATCTGCAGTTCCTTCCTACACATTTGCCTGTGTTTGGTCCATGTCCTTCTAAACCGTTCTTATCCATGTACCTGTCTAATTGATAACATATAACGTTATAACAATGTTCAATTAAAAATGAATAAACTACAACATGTTTAAATCTGTATGAATTAATGTACTCAGGCACCCGTGATGAAACATTTATGTACTTACTTATAGGGCTCTGAGTGAGCGCTGCGCACCATTAGAAAAATGAATAGACCCGCTTCAAGATTTAAAGTAAACGAGGCCACTTTGTCAAGCACAATGACAAATCCCTGTAGACAACAATAATGATATATTCAAACACCATGTACTGTGTTGTACCATTGTTTAGTTTAGAGATAAAGCATGGAAGCCGACCATCGATCACACTAGTTCTATGTAAATCCCACTTTCACGTCCCTACCCTACCAACTAGGGGCAATTTACAGAGGCCAATTAACCTACAAACCCACACGTTTTTGGGATGTGGGAGGAAACCCGGGCTGTAACAGGGAGCATGTGCAAACTCCACACGGACAGCATCTGGCATCGGGATTGAACCCGGGTCCCTGATGCTGTGAGGTTGCAGCTCTACCTGCTGCACCACTGTGTCACCCTTTGTGCTGCACAGTGTATCTATAAATAATTTGGATGAGAATGCACATGGACTTATCCGTAAGGTTGTTCACAACACAAAATAATGGACAATGAAGAAGATTACGAGTACAGGGTACAGGAGTTGGGGGCGACATGTTACAGTGTACATCACAACTGCAGGGAGCAGCCATGGAGGATATTGACACATGGCCTGGCCAGGACAATGAGCCTTTATGGCTAACATTTTGCAAACCGATTTCAGACATGAAGAGTACAGGAAGGCACCTAAAACATAGCAACGATTGTGTACAGAGTCTACTATCTTGTACCTAACATACAGTAGGTTTGTCAATTAACTATGTGCTGGAAAAAAAATTGCACTGTACGTGGGTACACATGGCAATAACATACCACTGATACCACACCAAGGGGTATTCTATACTGCTCTGGTCATCACGCTACAGGAAAGATGTGCTAACATTAGAAATAGGGCAGAGGGAATTTACCACGATGTTGCCTGCAATGGAGGCTTTTATTTAAAAGGAAGGATTGGATAGGTTGGGTTTCATCATTAACTTACCTTTGGATTAGACAGAGACACCACAAAAATAATGCTGAATCCCAGAAGACAAACTAATCCTTGAGTGACACTATAAAAAAAAACGACAAAGACAGCAATTGTATTAACCATTGAGATATAGACTACATATATATATTGGGTGGCGAATCTGTGGAATTCAATGTCACAGAAGGTTGTGGAGGCAAGTCAATTTATATTTTTAAGGCAGAAATTGATTAGTACGGATGTCAGAGGTTATGGAGCAAAAGCAGGAGAATGTGGTCGAGAGGGAAAGATGGACCAACCATGGATTAAATGGCAGTGTGGACTCAATGGGCCGAATGGCCTAATTCTGCTCCTAGAACCTATGAACGTATAAGAAATGAAATCGAACTGACACTGTAAAAGCAGCTGACTTTTATCAGCTTGAATATGACCATTACAATACATCACCAAACCAAAGATTAAGAAATGGTGAACATGATCATGATAGTGACAGATGAAAGCATGAGGCAGGCAAGAGACTTTCAAAGTATGAGTTCAAGTTCAAATCCACAATATTCCTGGCCACAGTACTCCCGAGCATATTTCAAGTAGGACACAAAATGCTGGAGTAACTCAGCGGGACAGGCAGCATCTCTGGAGAGAAGGAATGGGTGACGTTTCGGGTCAAAACTGAAGAAGGGTCTCGACCCGAAACGTCACCCATTCCTCTCCAGAGATGCTGCCTGTCGCGCTGAGTTACTCCAGCATTTTATGTCTACCTTCGATTTAAACCAGCATCTGCAGTTCTTTCCTACACATATTTCAAGTAACTTCCCTTCACGACAAGAAGCTGCTAGTAATTTATTCTAGACCCAAGCATTATGGCAAGAAGATATTTTCTCATTCCAGGATTGATAACATTACTCTGTTCATCAGTCTCTACGGGTTTAAAAATATCTTCTTGCCATAATGTTCCATAATTGAACAGATGGAGTCCGCAGTAATGAGTCTTAGTCCCATTCTCAGAAAATGAAGTTTGAAATAGAAAGCGTTAGAAGGCACACAAACAAGTCGAATTGGCAGTACTTCTGTGCTGTGAATTTCAGTTTTATTTTAATAATCATCAAATTAATTCTGGCCTTTTATTGTATCGTGGAATAAGCTCAACTTTCAAGAGTCCAAGAACGGTTTATTGTCATGTGTCCTAGATAGAACAATGAAATTCTTACTCGCAGCAGCACAACAGAATATGTAAACATAGTACACTGTAAACAATATAATAAACAAGAATAATAAAGTTCAGTGTGTGTATATACATATACACACACACACACATAAAAACAAACATAGTGCAAAAAGACCAAACCAATGCCACTAAGTCTATAGGTAGACAAAAATGCTGGAGAAACTTAGCGGGTGCAGCAGCATCTATAGAGCAGTTCCTTCTTAAACCCCTAAGTCTATAGTTCAGAGCTTATCTGTAGGTTGTAGTGTTTAATGGCCTGATGGCTATCAATCAATGCTTTTCGTAAATGTTCTGTTTGTGGTGTTTTAAAACTACTTCCAACACATGATTTTGTTCTAAGAGCTGCTCACACCGTAGAAGATCATTCCATCATCTTCCCTGTTCACTAGGGCAGAAAATACATAAGTTGAAGGCATGTATCGCCTGATTCAGGAGCAGCTTCTTCCCCGCTGGTACCAGACTACTGAACGATCCTCCCATAAGCTGGGGATTGCTGAATGCCTCATCTTCCAACCTACTTCATTGCAGCCCTTGCATTTTTTTCTCTGCAGTTGCAGCACTATACTCTGCACTCTGGTTATTTTCTCTTTTGCACTACTGGATGTACTCACGCACGCTGTCATTTACACGAGTCTTGGGACATCGTCACTTTCCCCCTTCTCTGATATTTTGTGAAGCACAATCAGATAATGTTTCATCAACATCCCCAGCAGATACTCAACAACCGACTTACAATAGTGTTGAGATTGAACTGTGGCTTTACCTTTTTAAATCTTTAATCTTGGTAAGATGTGAACAGGACTTCTCGCACTGTTCAGAAGCATCTTCACATCTTCTGTTCCAGAAAGAATCCACCCAGCCTTCCACTGAAATAAAGGTGTAAAAGCATAAACGCCGAGTGCGGAGACAACTGCTGCGAGTCACAAATCTCAGCATTTAATCAATCCTTGAATTGCTTTATTACTTCAGTTTGATGTAAATAGAAGTAAAACGAATGAACATTTCTAATGCAGAAATAAGGAACCGCAGATCATAAGCAATAGGGGTAGAATTAGGACATTCAGCCCATCAAATCTACTCCGCCATTCAATCACGACTGATCCATATCTCCCTCCGAACCCCATTCTCCTGCCTTCTCCCCAAGTGCTGGAATCTTCAGCAGAACACAAAGTGCTGGAGGAACTCAGCAGGTCAGGCAGCATCTGAGGATGGAATGGACAGGCGATGTTTTGGATCGGGGCCGATCTGGACTAATGCAGTAGAATGCAGGAGAATGTGGCCCAGATATCTGAGGGAAAGAAGAAATTGATTATTTTTTGATTAAGGGGATACTATCTCGGATTAGGAGCTCGGGGATTATGGTACGAGTGAGCTGAGGTACATTTTAAAATCACAGCATGTTTCAATTATAAGTTAATGATAGTCCTGTTCCCAGTGGTATTTGAAAGATTCCTTGCTAAAATCAAGCAGTGCATGGACATTTGCAGAGACGGTGAACATGCACCAGGGTTCTTGGGTCAAGACTTAGCACGACTTGGTTAATGCTGCATAAAATTAAACCAGATTTAACTTTATCCAAGTTAATTCAAGAGAAAAATCGCTGTTGTCTTATTCTGTTTTGCTCAGAAATGCCCTGAGCTTCCTCAACTGGTCGCCTAGCTTTAAACTTTGCAATTTGTGTTTACAAAGATATCTTCACACTGACTATTTCAAAGATTGGCTTAAACATTTTGTTTTGGATAATGTTCTTAAACCTCCTTTTAAGGTTGAGGGGGGTGGGGTGGTGGGGGGAGATTTAATAGGAATCTGGGGTTAACTTTTTCACACAAAAGCTGGTGGGTGTATGGAACGAGCTGCCGCAGGAGGTAGTTGAACCAGGTACTTCTGCAATATTTAAGAAAAATTTAGACAGGTACATGGATAGGACAGGTTTAGAGGGATAACACTGGTAGGTGGGACTAGTGTAGATGGGACATGTTGGCAGGTGTGGGCAAGTTGGGCCAAAGGGCCTGTTTCTATGCTGTAAGACAGTATGACTCTAATATTGTTTCATGTTCGCCCATGCACTGTAACAAATCGGTAATCTACACTGTAAGAAAAGCTTGCAATTTCCTTAAGTGAGTTATTATACAGAGAAAGGTTTTGCAGAAGGCGACACAAAGTGCTGGAGTAACTCAGCGGGTCAGACAGTATCTCTGGAGTGCTGGCTCACCCGCTGAGTTACTCCAGCACATTTTTGTGTCGTCCTCTGTATACCAGCATCTGCAGTTCCCTGTTTACAAAAAATCTGGCTATGGTGCCCTTGCATCTACTTTGCAGATAAATTATTGGCCTAAAGCATTTGTGAGGGGAGACATTTATAATCAAGAGTTATAGTCATTGAAACTGGCCCTTCGGCCCAACATGTCCATGCCAACCAAAGCACCTACCTAAGTAAATCCCACCTGCCTGCGTTTGGCCCATATCATTCTAAACCGTAGGTCGACACAAAATGCTGGTAACTCAGCGGGACAGGCAGCATCTCTGGAGGGAAGTGAGTTGGAATGGGTGACGTTTCAGGTCGACACCCTTCTTCAGACCTTTCTAAACCTTTCCTATCCATAATCCCTGTCAGAATGTCTCATAAAATTATGTTATGGACCCTGCCTCAACTATCTCCTTTGGCAGTTGTTTCAAATATCTACCACCTTTGTATGAATACTCCCCACCTGCCTCTTTCAAATCCGTCCCTTCTCACCTTCAATCCATGCCGTTTAATTTTAAACTCCTCTACGCTGGGAAAAAGGCTGTGATCATTCATCTTATCTATGCCCCTCGGGATTTTATAAACCTCTGGAAGTGCAGCCCTCATCCTCTTCTTCTCCAAGGCAAACAGCCTCAGCCTGTCTAGTCTCTCAAGACGTGCACTCCAGACAATGTCCTCATGAATCCTCACTGTCCCCTCTCTAAGCATAATGACATTCTTCGTGTAGCCTGGTACCAAAATGGCACAGAGTAATTCCAAAGATAGACACAAAATGCAGGAGTAACTCAGCGGGTCAGGCAGGATCTCTGGAGATGTTGCCTGACCCCACTGAGGTGCTCCAGCATTTTGTGTCTAGCTTTGGTGTAAACCAGAATCTGCCGTTCTTTCCAGCACAGAGTGTTCCAGGTGTGTCGTCAGCCACGCCTTGTATACCTGTAACCTGCGTGTAATAGTGAACACTTTGTACACCTGTAACCTGTGTGTGCTCAATAGTGAACACCTTGTACACCTGTAAGTGCAATAGTGTAGCTGAAAGCTACACCATAACAATGTTGGTGCAAATGATCATTATTTACATCATTCATTCATTTTATGAAACATTTTTCCAGATCCTCACTGAAACGGTGACAAATTAATTCATAAAGTGCAAACTACCATTAAAGTCAACAGTGATTCTGAATTTCCTAAACTAACATCTGCTTTTTACTCCCACTGCTTCATCTGAAGAGTAATGATCGTGCATACCTGACAGCACCATGAATTGTTGACTCCAAATAAAAAATTTTGGATGAAATGCCATGCATTTCTGTTTGATTTTTGGTTATCTATTCAGACAGATTCTTATGCATTATTAACATTGTTTTTAAACTATTCCTTTTTTGACAACTAACCAAGTATAGTTAGACTAAAGTCAGTGCTGAAAAAGATCATGCAACAATTCCATATAGTAATAGGTGTAGTAAATCTTTACATAAGCTGAGCAGCAAAAGATTTTATCATGAAAACCCATCCCTACAGTCATAAAATTGAAGGACCCTTGGATGACAATGGTCTCTCGTTCACTCATATTCAGGAAACATTATTCACCATCAGTTTGACTTGTCAATTTAATGGACCAATTAATCTAATAAAATTTGCTTCAACTTTGCTCAACGTCAAAAATGGTTATAAATTAAATTGCAGATCCAACCTGCTTCAATCCAAGGTTATTTATTCTCCTTCATTAATTGTTATAATAAAGATGTCCTGGAGGATTCCCACTGCTACTTGTTGCAGCTAATCCCTGTCCCTAACATAGATAAATAATTGTACATCACTTCACACCAAGAGATGTCAGCACACCCATTGATTACAATGAGATTCAAAGTTTCTTGAAATTAATTGGACGTTTCATGAAAAGTGCAGGCTTTACTGACATTATCTAATCCAGTAATTACAGTGCAGGAACGGAGTAGAACTAACAAGTAAACAGAGTCCAAATTTCCAATTTGTCCTTTAAATTCTGGACACTAATACTCCGACGCAAGGCATTTCGTTGAAACATTGAATACAACGACTTATTTAAAAGGTCTCATGTTCAGATGTGGCATTTTGGAAGCATGGAGGGAAATACATTCAGTTGGACTTACCTCAAAGTGGCAACTACACATGGACAAAGTGGAGGAACACACACTGCAACTATAGGTTCATACAGGCCCTTCAGCCCAACTCGTCCATGCTAACCAAGATACTCCCTTTATGCTAGTCCCAATCTAACCCTTTCCTATCCATGTACCGTCCAAGTGTCTTTTAAATGTTACTAGACCAAGTGGGACCCGTTGGGTCCCGTCCCCTCAATGCGCGGTAACGGGGGGGGCGTTCTGCGGCGTCACACACACACTAACCACCCCCCACACCCACACACACACACACTAACCACCCCCCACACACACACAAAATGTTATAGTACCCGCCTTAACTACCTCTTCTTTCCACTTACCCCCCACCCATTGAATGAAAAGGCTGTCTCTCAGGTTCTTATTAAATCTTATCCCAATCTCCTCAATGCTGTGTCCTGTGGCTCTTGATTCTCCTGTACTGGGTAAAAGACTGCGCATTCATTCTCCCAATCAATTTCCCTTGTGATTTTCTATACCAATATAAGATCACCCCCTCATCCTCCAGCGCTCCAAGAAATAAAGTCCTAGCCTGCCCAACCTCTCCCTATGAATCCTGGTAACATCCTCTTAAATCTTCTCTGCAATCTTTCCAACTTAATGACATCCTTCCTATAACATGCTAACCGAAGCTGAACACACTACTCCATATGCAGCCCTGCTACCGTGTTACACAATTGTAACGTGGCATCCCAACTCTATGTTTAAGAAGGAACTGCAGATGCAGGAAAAATTGAAGGTAGACAAAAATGCTGGAGAAACTCTGCAGGTGGGGCAGCATCTATGGAGCAAAGGAATAGGTGTCGTTACGGATCGAGACTCTTCTTCAGACTGGTGTGGGGGTGATGGGGTGGGAGGAAGAAAGGAAGAGGTGGAGACAGTGGGCTGTGGGAGAGCTGGGAAGGGGAGGGGTATTGGGAGAAAACAAGGACTACCTGAAATTGGAGAAGTCAATGTTCATACCGCTGGGGTGCCAACTGCCCAAGCGAAATATGAGGTGCTGCTCCTCCAATTTACGGTGGGCCTCACTCTGGCCACGGAGGAGGCCCATGAACATTGACTTCTCCAATTTCAGGTAGTCCTTGCTTTCTCCCTCTTTCCCCTCCTCTCCCACAGCTCACTGTCTCCGCCTCTTCCTTTCTTCTTCCCCCCCACCCTCACATCAGTCTGAAGAAGGGTCTCAACCTAAAACGTCATCTATTCCTTCGCTCCATAGATGCTGCCTCAACCGCTGAGTTTCTCCAGCATTTTTGTCTACCGTAGCTATCTGAGATGCCATTTTCAGGTACCTGTACCTGCATTCCTATATCTCTCTGCTCTGCAACAGTCCCCAGGGCCCTGCCATTCACTGTGAAGGTCCTGGTTTGACTTGGTAAAAGCAAACGCCTGACACTTATCTGCATTAAACTTCATTAGCCATTCCTCAGCCCACTCGCCCAGCTGATCAAGTACCTGCTGGGTTTGATGTTTCTGTGGGAATCTCAAACTTGCTGCTGGTTGAATGGAAAAGTGCCGCCATTTCTGTGGAAAATCCTGGCATGGTTTAAGTTGGGCCACTTCAGATATGAATCAGACAAAATGTGCAGGAAGGAACCGCAGATGCTGGTTTTATACTGAAGATGGACACAAAATGCTGGAGCAACTCAGTGGGTCAGGCAACTCCTCTGGAGAAGAAGAATAGATGGGAAGAGGATGTTTCCACTAGAGGGAAGGTCTGGGATTAGAGGTCATAACCTCAAAATTAAAGGACGTTCTTTTAGGAAGGAGATGGGAAATTTCTTTAGTCAGAGGGTGGTTGATCTGTGGAATTCTTTGCCACAGAAGGCTGTGGAGCACAAGTCAGTGGGTATTTTTAAGGCTGAGATAGATAGATTCTTGATTAGTACAGGTGTCAACAGGTTATGGGGAGAAAGCAGGAGAATGGGGCTGAGAGGGAGAGATAGATCAGCCATGATTGAATGGCGCAGTAGACAATGGGCCGAATGGCTTAATTCTTCTATTTCTTATGACCTTAAATGATATTTCATGTTGGAACCTTTCGTCAGACTGAAGAAGGGTTCCGACCCAAAATGTCACCTATTCTTTTTCTCGAGAGATGCTGCCTGACCCGCTGAGTTACTCCAGCACTCTGTGAAACATCATCTATCCATGTTCTCCACAGATGCTGCCTTTCCCACTGAGTTACTCCAGCACTCTGTGAAACATCATCTATCCATGTTCTCCACAGATGCTGCCTGACCCGCTGAGTTACTCCAGCACTCTGTGTCTGTTTTGAGATATTAATCGGCCAATGTCAGCTGTGAAGGCTGATAAATGATGACTTCCATCACAGATAAGGATAGATTGCTATCAAGTTCTTACCCGAGGCATCACTTCTACTCAAACCAACAAGCAGTGCAGTTTCTTCCATTTAATGAACTGTTAGCATCTAATACTTGGTCAATACAGATCTATTTTAAAGAGTGGATAAATGACATTACTGTTATTTCAGCAGCAAATCGTGTAATTATACAAGTAAATAGAGCCTAATTAAATTCTGACACCGAGTTGTGAGCATGTACATCCTGCTGGGACTTTGAGAGTAATTACCACTATAAATTTTAGAGGAAAACCTGTACACAGCTAAATGTTCATTAATTTAAAAAAATTAAAAGAATGTATTTAGAGTCTGACATTTATTTATCTGGGCTCTCTCGCTAACGTGCTGCCATTCCTATTTGATAGTGACCCAGGAAATGGTGATTTGGCCCATCAATGCTATGCTAGCTCTCCGAGTAGTTCCATCACTCCTAGCCCACCACTGGTTTATTGGTGACTGGTTCTCTCTCCCTGACTGTCGACACCGGGTATCCATCCATCAGCTTAAGAGAGAGGTTGGACAGACTTGGATTAGAGTCACGGAGTCATCCAGTGTGGAAACAGACTCTTCGGCCGAACCTGCCCATGCTGACCCACATGCCCCATCTACATCTACACGAGTCCCACCTGGTCGCCCTTGGATTGTTTTATCTGCAATGCTGGGGATTGAGGGGAGACCTGATAGATGTATCTAATATTATGAGAGGAACAGATAGGGTAGACAGTCAGAATCTTTATCCCTCATGGGGGAAATATTAAATTCTAGAGGGCATAGATTTATGGTGAAAGGGCAAACCTTAAAGGAAATGTGCAGAGCAAGTTACTCTGTGGGTGGTAGGTGCCTGGAACATGCTGCCAGGGATGGTGGTGGAGGCAGATAGAAACATAGAAACATAGAAAATAAGTGCAGGAGTAGGCCATTCGGCCCTTCGAGCCTGCATGGCCATTCAATATGATCATGGCTGATCATCCAACTCAGTATCCTGTACCTGCCTTCTCTCCATATCCCCTGATCCCTTTAGCCAAAAGGGCCACATCTAACTCCCTCTTAAATATAGCAATATAGCAAGATACGATAGTGGCATTCAAGAGACTTTTGGCAAGGCACATGGATATGTAGGGAATGGAAGGAAATGAAGTACAGGCAGTATTTAATCAATAATGTTTTATTATTAATGTTTTATGTATCAATCTTAACTGTCACTGTATGTCATGTTGTCACTTGCGGGCAGAGCACCAAGGTAAATTCCTTGTATATGAATACTTGGCATATCAACTTATTCATGAGTTGGTCCTGGCATCATAGACAGACACAAAATGCTGGAGTGGTAACTCAAGTGGGCCAGGCAGCATCCATGGAGAAAAGGAATATGTGATGTTTCACGTCGAGTCCTTTCTTCAGAACTGGGCTTCATGTTCGGCACAGACGTGGGCTGAAGGGTCTGTTCCTGTACTGTTCTATGTTCTAATTATTCTGCTACCCACCTACACTCTGGGTAATTCAGTCACCAGCAAACCCGTACGACCTTTGGGATTTGGCCGGAAGCTGGGGAATCCCACACCCTGCAAACTCCGCACAGACAGCAACTCCGCACTGTCTTTGATGGGGCTTTACTGGGACTGTCCTGCACTTGACCTTATTCATGTTATTCCCTTGATCTTGTATCTACACTATGGAAGGCTCAATTGTAATCGTGTATTGTCTTTCCACTGGCTGGTTAGCAGGCAACAAAAGCTTTTCACTGTACCTCGGTACACATCTCAAAATAAGCTAAACTCAGTAAACTCAAACTGGCCAGAGGTCAGGAACAAATGTGGGTGCTGGGGTTCCACCTCCACTGCACAACACCTTAAACCATGCTAAACCATGCTAAAAGTTACAGTAAAAAAAACCTTTCAAAACGATCCAATTGAAGATTTAATGTACTCCATTAAGAATTTAAAAGTATCATAGATAGACACATGATGAACTGCTCGACATTAAAGTTTAAAACATATCATGGAAGGTCTACCTACATGTATGTTTCATTGCTGATCCAAGGACTAAAAATGAAACTGTAATGCTGATAGTGATAAAAATCTCCGTAAACCAGGCCACCCAGGCAAATCTTCTGTACTGTTCCATTATAATCTATCAAGAAAAAATAAAAGGTAGATTTTAAGACACAAGAAACAACAGGTGCTGGAGTCCTGAACAAAACACAAAGCGTCAATGCTGGTTTTTAAAAAAAAAAGACACAAAGTGCTGGAGTAACTCAGCGGGTCAAGCAGCATCTCTGGAGAACATGGATAGGTAGCTGATGGTTGGGTCCCTTCCTAAGATTCATTCTAAAGGGTCTTGACCGGAAACGTCACCTACAGATGTTTTCCAGAGATCCTGCCTGAGCCGCTGAGTTACTCCAGCACTTTATGTCCACTTTACATGTGGTTGGACATTCTAGTGTGACGGGGCCATTGAAATAGCTTGCGGAAAAAGATCCACATGCCTTTTTACGCAGTTTCTTTAATATGAAAGATGGGGTATGCCAGGGCTTAGCTTTCGCACCCAGTTTACCAGTTCTTAGATGACTTTGTAGAAACCCAACAAAATGGAGACACATTTTCTTTCAGTGGTGGTCCTTCAGCATGTATTCCTACATCGTAAACCTGGACAAGGATTGAGTTTGAAGAAGGGTCTCAACCCGAAACATCACCTGAGTCTGAAGAAGGGTTGCACAGAGATGCTGCCTTTACAGCCCGCGATTGATCCTGACCTCGGGCGCTGTCTGTACGGAGTCTGTACGTTCTCCCTGTGACTCCCTGGGTTTCCTCCGGGTGCTCCAGTTTCCTCCCACATACCAAAGACATGTGGGTTTGTAGGTTAATTGGCTTCAGGAAGGCCGTCAGCATCCATAAAGACTCATCATACCCCTGTAACGGACTGTTTGAACTACTTCCCTCCGGCAGACGTTACAAGGCCTTCTACGCCCGAACCTCCAGACTCAGAAACAGCTTTATTCCAAGAGCTATAGCGGCTCTGAACCGGCCCTGCTGAGTGCCCCCCACCCCCCCTGGACTGTCTCCCTCGGATCGTGACGACACACAGCTTATTTATTTATTTTACTTTTCTTTTTCATCGGTTGGAGCTGCATACTAAATCTCGTTGCACTGACGTGCAATGACAATAAAAGATATTATTATTATTATTATTATTATTATTATTATTATTATTATTATTATTATTATTATTATTATTATTATTATTCTGCAAACTGTCCCTAGTGTGTAGGATGGTGTCTATGTGGGTGATCACAGGTTGACGGGACTCAAGTGGGCCAAAGGGCTGTTCCCACACGGTATCTCTAATTTAAACTAAACTAATGGGTCTCAACCTGAAACGTCACCTATCCATGTTCTCCATAGATGCTGCCTGACCCGCTGAGTTAATAATAATAATAATACATTTTATTTATGGGCGCCTTTCAAGAGTCTCAAGGACACCTTCTGAGATGAGAAGAACTTTTTTCACACAGAGAGTGGTGAATCTCTGGAATTCTCTGTCACAGAGGGTAGTTGAGGCCAGTTCATTGGCTATATTTAAGAGGGAGTTAGATGTGGCCCTTGTGGCTAAGGGGATCAGGGGGTATGAAGAGAAGGCAGGTACGGGATACTGAGTTGGATGATCAGCCATGATCATATTGAATGGCTCGAAGGGCCGAATGGCCTACTCCTGCACCTAATTTCTATGTTTCTATGTTACAAAAATTTAGCAGGTAGAGGAAAAACATGTAAGCGGAATGAAATAAATAGTAGAGACATGACTAGTACACAAATTAAAGACAGAATTCAATTCAAAACACAATATGAGGCAATTAATGCACAGATGAAAAGGGAGGGGGACGTGGGGCTAAGGATAGGCAGAGGTGAAGAGATGGGTCTTGAGGCGGGACTGGAAGATGGTGAGGGACACGGAATTGCGGATCAGTTGGGGGAGGGAGTTCCAGAGCCTGGGAGCTGCCCTGGAGAAGGCTCTGTCCCCAAAACTGCGGAGGTTGGATTTGTGGATGGAGAGGGGAGACCGTGAGGGTTGGTAGGGGGAGAGGAGGTCAGTGAGATATGGGGGGGGCCAGATAGTGGAGGGCTTTGTAGGTGAGGACCAGGATTTTGTAGGTGATCCGGTGGGAGAGGGAAGCCAGTGAAGTTGTTTGAGGACTGGAGTGATGTGATGCCAGGATTTGGTGTGGGTGATGAGTGGGGCGGCTGCGTTCTGGACCAGTTGGAGTCGGTTGATGTAGGTGGAGCTGATGCCAAGGAGAAGTGAGTTGCAGTAGTCCAGTCGGGAGGAGATGAAGGCAGGGATGAGTCTTTCAGCAGCGGGAGGTGTGAGAGAGGGTCTGATTTTGGCGATGTTGCAGAGGTGAAAGAAGGAGGTTTTAGTGACATGGCGGATGTGAGGCTCAAGGGAGAGGGTGGAATCAAAGATCACGCCAAGGTTGCAGGCCTGGGGAGATGGGGAGACAGTGGTGCCGTCGATGGTGAGAGTTACTGCAACACTCTGTGACCTCAAAGATCGTTAAGGATATTCGAAGGGCCTGTTTCTATGCTGCGTTCTACAATCACAAATCACATTTATAAACCATCAATAATTAGGCCTTGATGGTGTTTACAGTGTACAACACATTCTGAACGTTGTATCTCAGAAGATTGGCTGTCAGTACATTTGTGGTCTACTGCTGTTGTCTACATGTAAAGGAGCAATGCTGCCACACAATGATTCAAAAACGATAACATAACACTTTTCTACATGCAGAGACTGCAATAAGAATGTTATTAGTGACAAGGTGCACATAATGTCCCGTAAAAATAATTCTCAAACAACTGCCAGGGAAGAGACAACGTATTTTCTATTATGGGATACACGTACATTGGTTTTGGTTTTAGACTTCGAGCTTGGAGACAGGCCCTTCGGCCCACCGCGTCCATGCCGACCACCGATTAACCATTCATACTGCTTCTATGTGGGTGAAAACCAGAGCACCCGGAGAAAACCCACGCCGGTCACGGGGAGAACGTGCAAACTCCGTACAGACAGCACCCGTAGTCAGGATCGAACCCGGGTCAATGGCGCTGTGAGGCAGCGACTCTACCGCTGCACCACTGTCACTAAGCAACCAAATATATTTGGGCTATATCGCGAAAGATTCATACCAGGAATTAAAAAATGACAATAAAGCAGATAATTTAAATCAGCTTCTTCTAGAAAAAAAGTCCGATTTTTTTCCTGACAGATTCAAAACAGTGTGAAAGAAAATGACTAGAAGTAAAAGTAATCGTGTATACCAAGCTAAAGACACGTCGCTGAATGCACTATTAACTTTATGCAAAACAACACAAATGCTGGAGAAATTCAGTGGGTCAGGCAGCAACTGTGGAAGGAATGGACGGACTACGTTTCAGGTCGGGACCTTCAGAGTGATGGTTTGTAGTGGATGTCAGTACATAGCCTGTCTCCTGCGATGGAGACAGAGAGATGGAGAAAGGGGAGAGAGGTGTCAGAGACAGTCCAGGTGTATTTGTGGGCAGTGTGGAAGTTAGTGGTGAAGTCAAAGATTTCTACGTGCTGCTTTGTTGCAGTTGATCAGTATAAAGAAGGGTCTGACCCAAAATGTCATCTGTCCATTTCCTTCCACAGATGCTGTCGGAGCCACTGTGTTCTTCCTGCACTTTGTTCTTTTACTTGAGATTCCAGCTCATGCAGCCTCTTGTGTCATTAATCAATTCCTTTCCTTGTCTCGCTTTGCCTTCAATGCCTTGCATTGCACCGTGGGTTAAATATAATTGTAAGATTCAATATCGCATTTGACAGATTCACTGAATGTAGGGTGACAGTGTAACATGGCAATACTGCACTCATCTAAAATGCAATTCTATAAAAGACCACATGAAAATATTTAAAAGATACTCGGACAGGTACGTGGATAGGACACGTTTAGAAGGATACGGGCCAAATGTGGGCACATGAGACTTGTGCATATGGGATTTTTGTCGGCATGGATGAGTTGGGCCGAAGGGCCTGCTTCTGTTGTTGTATGCCACTATTAAGCTCATTTTTATTTATTGTCTCAATCTACAGTTATCTGAAAACAAATCATCTCCAGAGCCCTGAATAACAATGAGTTAATAATAGCTGAGAAGTCATCTCCACAGTACAATTAATAACAATTAGGTGACAAAGAAAGGCCATCTATTTTCACTCAACCACACCACGAGGCATTCCTGAAAAATATACTGGAGTAACTCAGCGGGTCAGGCAGCATCTGTGGAGAACATGGATAGGTGACGTTTCACAGAGTGCTGGAGTAACTCAGTGGGTCAGGCAGCATCTCTGGAGAACATGGATAGGTGCATCTATGGAGAACATGGATAGGTGATGTTTCAGGTCGAGATCCTTCTTCAGTTTCTTGTTTTTCAGAGATGCTGCATGACCCACTGAGATAAGGTCATAAAGTCATAACTGATAGAATTAGGCCATTCGGCCCAACGAGTCTACTCTGTTGTTCCATGATGGCTGATCTATCTCTCCATACTAACCCCATTCTCCTGCCTTTTCCCCATAACCTCTGACACCTGTACTAATCAAGAAAGAGTTACTCCAATCTGCAGATCTGCAGATCCATGTGTGAACATCAAACCAGACACGAGTATCATCAAGACATGCAAAGGTACAACAGGTAGTGCAAAGTGAAAAATACCAGAGAAACAAGGAACTGCAGATCCTAGTTTACAAAAAAAGGACTCAAAGTGCTGGAGTAACTCAGCGGGTCAGGCAGTACCTGTGCACAACATGGATCGGTGACCTTTCTGATTGGGGCCCTTCTTCAGACTGACCGGAAATTGTCCTCACCGTTCTCTGTTGACATCCTCTCATTTTAAACCCCATGTTTCCCTGAAGTATTCCTGTATTAGTTTCATCCCAAGCACTTTCGGACCAGTACTGCAGCTCTACAGTAGGGGGCAGTCACAGACTGTACATCTTCACGTACTGGGTTTCAGGCAACAATCAGATCCACAAGGTGGTCAGGTATTTTCACTGAGTTGATCCATAAGGTCAGATGCAAGATTTCTGTTAATAATGATACACGCAAAGAAAAATAAATCACTTTAAATAACACCTCACAATTGGATTAGTATAGACTGATATATAAATCATTTGGAGAGGGGTAAAGTTAAATTTTAAAGGAGATGAGCGGGGCAGGTTTTATTTTTACACAGGGCACGGTGGGTACCTGGATCGTGCTGCCGAGGGTGGTGGTGGTGGTGGTGGTGGAGGCAGATACGATAGTGGCGTTTAAAAGGGTGGCACCATGGTAGAGCTGCTGCCTCACCGCGCCAGAGACTCGGGTTCGATCCCGACCACGGGTGCTGTCTGTACGGAGTTTGCACGTTCTCCCCGTGATCGCGTGGGTTTTTACTGAGACCTTCAGTTTCCTCCCACACTCCACAGACGGAACAGGTTTGTAGGTTAATTGCTTGGTATAAGTGTAAATTGTCACTAGTGTGTAGTGTGCGGGGATCGCTGGTCGGCCCGGTCTAGGTGGGTGGACTTGATGAACCAAATGGCCTAAT